>NW_014580257.1:12481-13783 GCF_000485595.1 Priapulus caudatus | reverse complement strand
TGGGTCGCTGGCTGCCGCTAAACTGTTTTGTTATTTTTTCCTGCATCATTCCCCCTAGCTTTGGTATTTACCCCTAGCTGTATTTACCCTAGCTTCTGGTATTACCCCTAGCTGTGTCGGTATTTACCCCCCTAGCTTCGTTATACCCCTAGGCTCCGGTATACCCCCTTGCTTGCGATTTACCCCTCAGCTTGGTGATTTACCCCAGGCTGGGTATTACCTCCACGCGGGGTATTTACCCCCGGTAGTGGTATACCCTCCGTGACGGTTATTTACCCCTAGGCCTTCTGGTATTTACCCTGCCTAGTTTGCCGTTATTTACCCCTAGCTTGGGTATTTACCCCCTAGCTTGCCGGTAATCTTACCCCCTAGCTTGGGTATTTCCCCTAGCTTGTATTTCCCCTAGCGGTGTATTTCCCCCTAGCTTGGTATTTACCCCCTAGCTTGGTATTTACCCCCTAGCTTGGTATTTACCCCCTAGCCTTGGTATTCTCACACGCTTGGTATACCCCCTAGCCTTGGTATTACCCCTAGCTTGGTATTACCCCCGTAGCTTGGTATTTTACCCCCTAGCTTGTATTTACCCTTGCCTCACTCTCCCTTAGCTGGTAGTTTACCCTAGCTTGCTTGGTATTTACCCCCTAGCTTGGTATTTACCCCCTAGCTTGGTATTGTTTACAGTTGTTTATCATTCATTTACACACCCTGCTCCTATTCTTTGGCAATCATATCCGTATATATTTCACCCTGCGCGGCAGTGTGTGCGCGCGCGTGCGTGCGTGCGTGTGCGTGTGTGCGTGTGTACATGCGTGCGCGCGTACCGGCATCATGACATTCGCGTCGTCGTTCCGTTGTCTGATTGGTTGATTTGTTCTCTGACGTCACAGGTCGTGGCAGATCGACCTTCCGAAGGGCACGTGCGTCGCCGTCATTACCTCCGTCGATCACGCGGGCGCGCTGCCGCTAGGTGGCGTGCGTGGAGTCGTGCTGGCGTCGCGATACCTCATTGAGCCGTGTGGGTCCGGTCGCTCCCGCATCACACACATTTGCCGCACGGACATGAAGTAAGTGATGGGGGAGGGAGAGGGTGAGGAGGAGGAGGGGAAGGAGGGGAGGGGACAGAGGAGGAGGGGGAGGGAAGGTGCAGGGATGGAGGGCTGAATTAAAGGGAGGGAAAGATATGGCGAACAGAAAAGAAAGGGAGAGAGAGCAAGATTGAGAAAGAAAGAGAGAGAGAGAGAAAAAGAGTGTGTGCATGTCACGTGTGTGTGTGTGTGTGTGCGTGCGTGCGTGCGTGCGTGC
>NW_014580257.1:9874-12471 GCF_000485595.1 Priapulus caudatus | reverse complement strand
ATCTTGGATGGGAGGCGGCCATTTTGGGTGGGAGGTGGCCATCTTGGGTGGGAGGCGGCCATCTTGGATGGGAGGCGGCCATCTTGGGTGGGAGGTGGCCATCTTGGGTGGGAGGTGGCCATCTTGGGTGGGAGGTGGCTCTTTCGCTTTGCACAGTCGATGTCCCGAATTTCGACTTGCACTATGAACTATGTAATGATTACAAGAGCGAGGTCGTTATGATATGCTATGATGATATGATGCTCTCCCAGACATTGTATAACACTGAACACGCTCAGTTTTACGTGCAACGTGTAAAGGGAGAGCGAGATATTTCCCGACAACCGCTCGAGCAGTATAAGGCATCCACGTTCCGTGCGCAACAGCGCGCGCGAGAATGGGCCCGTACACGTGGCGCCATCTACGGGGAAGTGTGAGCGAGCTCTTCTCATGAGTTTCTTTGCTTCTCTCTGCAGGCACTTGTGGGACGATGACTTTGTCAAGTGGAAGGTCGTCGACAAGCTTGACAAGCGCACGGAAATATTCCAGTACATGGAGTCGGCGATGCCACCGCAGCCAACGCGCGAGTACTGCGTCCTCCGGTAGGTGGCGTCACCGTAGCTCTCCCTCCCTGCCTCCGCCGCGCGCCCTCGCGTTTTTATTCGCCGGCAATGATTCCGCGTTTCGAGCGCGTTCGTTTGTTCGGTCGGTCGCTTGTGCCTGTAAACTGTTTTGTTTATTTCCTGACATTTCCCCCCTAGCTTGGTATTTACCCCCTAGCTTGGTATTTACCCCCTAGTAGCAGCGCGATGGATTGTTGTCTCCCGTTGTTGTTTGTTTGTTTGTTTGTCGTTGTTGTGTTCAACCGATGCTCTCCGTCCTAGTCCCGGCACGGCGAAACACGCTGCCATCTTCTCCAGCTCTCTCGCGGCATCAAGCAGAAGGTGGCGCCACTCTGGATGCTATGCTGGCGGCCCCCTGCGCTGCCTAGAAGACCTTCGTCTCTGTCCCTCTGTGGGCGTCCGGCCTGGCGGAAGGAGTCGCTGGATGCGCGCGGAGGTGGCGCGGCGACGATGTGACCGTAAGCACGTTGTACCATTCAGGAGAGCTGTCCCCCTGAGCGAGAGAGAAACTACGTGCATTAGCAACGTGTGTTTCCGATTGCCCGAGCGGCGCCGCGCCCCCCCGGTGTGAATGAGTACTGGGTGTGCTAGTTCCTTAGTTTGTTATTCCATGATCCCGTCGGTGTCTCGTTGTCTGTCTGTCCGCTTCTCACGCCATTTCCTGCTCTCGAGCGGTGCAAACGCCGCACCCTACCACGCACGCATCTGCACACACACACATCACAGTGACATTGCACACACTCTTTTTCCTCTCTCTCGCGGGGTCTCTTTCTTCTCAATCTTGCTCTCTCTCCGCTTTCTTTCTGTTCGCCAATATCTTTCCCCTCCCTTTAATTCCCAATGGCGCCTTCCATCCGCTGCCACGCTTCCCTCGCTCCCTCCTCCTCTGTCCCCTCCCCTCCTTCCCTCCTCCTCGCTCACCTCTCTCCACTCCCGCCCATCATACTTACTCAATGTCCGTTGCGGCAAACATGTGTGTGATGGCGGGGCGACGACCACACGGCTCAAGTGAAGGTATCTGCCGACGCCAGCGGACGAACTGTCCACGCAACGCCGACGTAGCGGCAGCCGCGCGTCCTGCGTGGATCGACGGAGTATGACGGCGACGCACGTGCCTTTGGAAGGTCGATCTGCCACGACGGCTGTGACGTCAAGAGAACAAAATCAACAATGCAGACAACGGAACGACGACGGCGAATGGTCAATGCATGCCGCGGTACGACGCCACGCCATGTAACACACGCGACACACGCACACGCACGCACGCCGACGGCGCGGCGCAACTGACACTGAGCCGCGGCAGGGTGAAATATATACGGATTATGATTGCCGTAAAGAATAAGGACAGGGTGTGTAAATGAATGTAACAACTGTTAAACAATAGCCAAAGCTAGGGGGTAAATACCAAGCTAGGGGGTAAATACCAAGCTAGGGGGTAAATACCAAGCTAGGGGGTAAATACCAAGCTAGGGGGTAAATACCAAGCTAGGGGGTAAATACGGCAAGGGTAGGGGGTAATATACGCTAAGACTAAGCGGGGTAATATACCGAAGCAGGGGGTAAATACCACAGCTAGGGGTAAATACCGAACGCTAGGGGGTAAATACCAAGGCTTAGGGGTAAATACGAGCTAGGGGGGTAAAATTACCAAGCTAGGGGGTAAATACGCAATGCTAGGGGGAAATGACCAATGCTAGGGGGAAATACCAATTCTAGTGGGGAAAATACACAAGCTAGGGGGTAATATACGCAAGCTAGGGGTAAATACCAAGCTGGGCGGGTAAATACCCAGCTAGGATGGTAAAGATACCAACTAGGGGGTAAATACGCACCAAAGCTAAGGGGGTAAGATACCTAAGCTAGGGGGTAAATACAAGCTAGGGAGGTAAATACCCAAGCTGGGGTAAATACCAAGCTAGGGGGTAAATACCAAGCTAGGGGGTAAATACCAAGCTAGGGGGTAAATACCAAGCTAGGGGGTAAATACCGTGAAGC
>NW_014580257.1:5661-9714 GCF_000485595.1 Priapulus caudatus | reverse complement strand
ACAACGAGGGGCCGCTCACAGTGGATGGGCGGAGGGACGCGAGCAAAGGACGGATCAATCCGACTAACTGCGTCGCCTCTCTCTCTCTGTCTGCTCTGCTCTCTCGCTATACATATTAACAACCATGGATCGATCGGGTTATAAGAAAGGCGAATGTAGCACCAGCCGAATATTGTATATATTTATCATATATATATATATATATTATATATATATATATACATATATATATTGTACGTTTTAACAGAAATACGATAAGTTATTTTTATACACCTTATATATAAATATAGGAAAGGTAAATGACGTCAAGAACCTCCTATAGATGGCGAGACCGTAGCGCCGGCTGGCGGCAATGATGCAGGGAGGACGAAAGTGACAATTGTTGACGACACTACTAACTACTAAACAACTACTTAATACATTATGTGTACTACGCGGTTTCGCTGCCCCAACTAGCTCTAGCTCTCATGATCCTGGCTGTACGTCACCACACAGGGGACAGAAAAACACGATAACCCTCGCAATTGGTCTCACACGACATTAAATTCTCAACGGGAGAGGAGAAAGGAGGGAAGGGAGAGAAGGGAGAGAGGTAAGAGGAGGGGCTGAAAGAGTGAAAGACATAAGGGGTCATCGACGAGGATTGGGGGAAGAAAGTGGACGGAGTGAGAGAGGTCGAGAGGGGGATGGGGCGGAGAGAGAAAGTTGAGGAAAGGCGTATGCTGGCTGTGTATTTTCTGATTCATCCTGCATGAGAATGAGAGAGTTGTTTCACAGGCTGTAGTCTGCCCCCGGTGAGAGAGAAAGGGAGAAAGGAGGAGGAGGGGAGAAAAGGGAAGAGGGAGAGGAGGGGACGAGGGCGAAGGGAGAGAAGGCGAGAGGGGGCAGAGAAGCAGTGTGGGGGAATTAGGCGAGAGAGAGGGGAATGGATGAGATGATAAGGCCGAGGATAACAATCAGTAAGTGATAGGCGGGAAAAGGACAGCGGATATAGAGGAAAGAGTGCTTAATGCGGTGGCGCAGTTTATAGAAAAGAGCGGCGACGGGGTGCTGGGGGCTGTAACAGGAGTGTCTTTTGCACGTGGTACAGTGAAGCTAGGTTCAGATCGATATAGCCACATCCATAAAATCCCGGCTAGTCAATATCTACTGTACCATTGAGAGTGGGAGTGGGTGCTTGTTATTGTGATAACTACTCTTGAACGCACCCAGAACGCTCGAAGCAGGCACGCTCGCACCCAGAACGCTCTAGTGTTGAATGCGTGCACGACATACGTTGTGTGTCCTCCCTCCTCTCTCTGTCTCTCTGTCTCTCTCTCTCTCTCTATATATATATATATACAATGGCGTGTATGTGGTGCACGTGTTTATCTGATTTTATGTGGCCATGGCCGTTATCTAAGTTTATTAACTATATAACTAACGCCGACGATTCGGTATGACGCATGCGCACTATCGATCTTACTTCCTTCCGCCATCTTCTACGAGGGAGGGGGGGGTTAAGTTCTCCATAACACGCTCCATCTCTCGGTGTGTTTTGTTAATCTGTGCTTTGGGGCATATATATCTCCTTTTGGAATGTCACGCGATGGGTTTTCGATGGTTTGCGATATACATGTATATACATGTATATATATTTATATACTGTGGGCGAACGTGGGCGTTGTTATTCTTTTTCGTGATGATATCATGTGCAATGTTTCGCTTTTGTACAAAGTGTTTAATATGGATAATGTATTCCGTGTCGCTGGGAAAGAGTAAAGAAGCATGTTCGTGCGTGCGTGCGTGCGTGCGTGCGGGTGTGTGCGTGCGTGCGTGCGCGCGCGTGTGTGTGCGTGCGTGCGCGCGTGTGTGTGCCGGTTTGCGTGTAAATATTTATATAACCATAATAACGTGGTGAATGGGTGCCTGCGTGCGTGCGTGCGTGCGTGCGTGCGTGCGTGCGTGTGAGCGAGAGAGAGAGAGACAGGATTAGGTGACTAGTGTTAACATATAATATTATATATATATAATAGCTGTAGCTGTGGCTACGTTGTGTGTGTTGCACCTCTAACAGCTTAACGTGTAAATATGGTATTTTGTATCCAATATAAAGCATCCTGTATATGAATATTGATGTAAATTCACTCGTTTGTGTTTTTTTTTTATGGAAATGCAATTACTGGATAACAACTACATCAATGCAATAATTAATATTTCAAGTTATTATTAATACTGGCTCTCAATCATATTTTATACACGAATAGGTCGAGATTCTGTGCTAGAGTCACGGAGTATATATATATGAGTAGCATTCACTCTATAATATTAATTAGAATTGATAAATACATTAATTATATGCGATAACCAGATTCGGGTACACACAGGGGCGTGTACAGGATTTGGACCAGGGGGGGTCTAACCGTAACCCATACTTGCGAGCACGCGAAGGGGGGTAGGGACAGACAGACAACGAGACGACGGGATCATGAATACAACTAAGACTAGCACACCCGTACTCATTGCACGCGCGCGCGCGGGAATCGGAACACACGTGCTAATGCCGTATTTCTCTCTCGCTCAGGGGGAAGTCTCCTGAATGGTACAACCGTGCTTACGGTCACATCGTCGCCGGCCACCTCGCGCGCATCCGCGACTCCTTCCGCCAGGCGACGCCCACAGAGGGACCAGAGACGAAGGTCTAGCAGCCAGGGGGCGCCAGCATAGCGTCCAGAGGGCGCCACCTCCCAGGATGCCGCGAGAGAGGAGAGTGGCAGCGTGTTTCGCCGTGCGGTAGGACGGAGCGGGAACACAACAACGACAAACAAACAAACAAACAACGAGGGAGACAACAATCGTCGCCGCTACTTCCTGCAGCGATGGCACAACTCGAGTCGCGGTCAACAGATGGCGCCACGCGTCATCGTCTGCCAGGCTGCGTGCCCGCATCCCTGTGCACAGCCTCCGCAGCTTTCAACGTTTGCGACTCTTCCCGGAGACAGTAGCAGTAGATACGCAAGACGTTAAGAATAAATCAAAACCTCATATCTCGCGATCAGATGGGTACTAGGTGTTTGCATTTCGTGCTGGGGATGTTTGCGTAGATTCTCACTCAACTCAGTCACGTAAAATTTGAAAATTTGAAATTAAAGCCGTATTTTAATGGTCAGTAGATATGACGGGGATTTATGGATCGGTATAGATGTACCCCGTTGCCGTCTCTTTCCTCTATATCCGCTTCCTTTCCACTTTATCCTCCTTATCATTCATACTTCCCCCTCTTTCTCCCTATCCCCCACACTCTGCTTCTCTCCCCCTTTCCCTTCTCTCCCTTTCGCCCTCTCCCCTCTCTCCTCTCTCCCTTTCTCTCTCCCTCTCCCCTTTCTCCCTTTCTCTCTCCCCCTCTCATTCTCCCCTTTCTCCCTTTCTCTCTCCCCCTCTCCCTCTCTCCCTTTCTTCCTCCATCTCCCCTTTCTCCCTCTCCCCTTCTCTCCCTTCCCTCCCTTTCTCTCTCCGTTGAGATTTAATGGTGTGTGGCGTTTCTCTGTGTGGTGACGTACCAGCCAGATCATGAGAGCTAGAGCTAGTTGGGGCTAGCGAAACGCGTAGTACACATAATGTTAGTATAGTAGTACTAGGTGTCGTCCAACAATTTGTCACTTCGTCCTCCTGCCATCATTGCCCAGCCGGCTACGGTCTCGCCATCTATAGGACGTCCTTGACGTCATTTACCTTTCTATATATATATAAGGTGTATAAATAACTTATCGTATTCTGTAAACGGTACATATATATATGTATATATATATATATATATATATATACATATATATCAGTGGTGACTACATTTGCCTTTCCATATATAACCGATGATCCATGGTTGGTATATGTATAGCGAGAGAGAGAGACAGAGAGAGAGAGGGAGCAGTTAGTGATTGGATGACTTTCATCCTGCCCATCTGTGAGCCAGCCCTCGTTGTGAACGCACCCAGAACGCTCGAAGCAGGCACGCTCGCACCCAGAACGCTCGAAGCAGGCACGCTCGCACCCAGAACGCTCTAGTGTTGAATGCGT
>NW_014580257.1:4588-5548 GCF_000485595.1 Priapulus caudatus | reverse complement strand
ATATATGCTTGCCTTTTTCCGTTTCTTTCCCTTCCTCACTTCTTTACTCCCCTCTCGCGGATAGTATATCGTCCACGACCAGTCAAGCATGGAAAAAGTTTTGCTGGTAAATGGTCGTATTTTAGCCGAAACTTTTTCAACCCCCGATCGCAGAAAATGTGAAATTACGCCTATAAGTATAAATAATACACGCGCACGCGTGAGTGCGACCATACCTGCATGTGAGCGTCCGTTAGTGGATGTGTATGTGTGTTTGTGTGACTGCAAAAACGCGTAGTATAGCCGTATAATCATATTTTGTGCTTTGGAGGGGGGGGGGGAGCGGAAAGGCGAGAGAAGTAACTATATTAGAAGGTATATGTACATCCGTGTCTGTGTGTGTGCCGTTTGTGCCGTGCGTGCGTTTGCTGCGCGTGTGTACTGCGCATGCGTGTGCACATCTCCGCCTGCATTCTTTCCTCCCTCCATCCTTCTCTCCTTTCTCTCCTCTTTCCTTCCTCTTCTCCTTTCACACCCTTCCCCTCAGTATTTCCCTTCCCCTCTCGCGAATACTATCGCCCACGGCATGAAGTGCACGGGGAAAAGTTAGACAAGCAAATGGCCGGTTTCAGCCTCGACATTTTCACCCCCCCCCCCAAAGCACAAAATATGATTATACGGCTATACTACGCGTTTTTGCAGTCACACAAACACACATACACACCCACTAACGGACGCTCACATGCAGGTATGGTCGCACGCACGCGGGCGCGTGTATTATAGGCGTAATTTCACATTTTCTGCCTCGGGGGTTGAAAAAGTTTCGGCTGAAATACGACCATTTACCAGCAAAACTTTTTCCATCCTTGACTGGTCGTGGACGATACTATCCGCGAGAGGGGAGTAAAGAAGTGAGGAAGGGAAAGAAACGGAAAAAGGCGAGCATATATCTATATATTATATAGATATATGTATATATAT
>NW_014580257.1:0-319 GCF_000485595.1 Priapulus caudatus | reverse complement strand
TGTACACGCCCCTGACACAGTATATCAACGGTGCGAACAACTTGGCTCAAAAACGGCTAGCCACCTGGTGGTCATCTACCGTACTATTCCTTTGATGTATGCCGCGCCGTAGTGGGCGATACTGGTAGCTCCAAGAAGAAGAGAAAGAGAGAGAGTGTGCATGTATGTGTGTGCGTGCGTGCGTGCGTGCGTGCGTGCGTGCGTGCGTGCGTGAGAAATATTGCGAGAGAGAGAGAGAGAGAGACTATGTGTATGTGAGAGAGAGACTGTGTGTGTGTGTGTGAGAGAGAGAGAGAGAGAGAGAGAGAGAGAGAGAGAG
>NW_014580256.1:17469-18989 GCF_000485595.1 Priapulus caudatus | reverse complement strand
GCGTGGGGACACACACGCACACGCGCGCACACAGACACAGACACACACACACACACACACACACACACACACACGTACGCACGAACACACACGCCCACGCACACACACACGCGCGTGGGGACACAACGTCATCTGGCGCTGGCGAAATTTTTTTCTCATCTTCTGTCAGGAGATAATTACTTCGGCTGAGAGTATCGACGCACTGCTGACGTCACACGTGACCTATGCAGACGATAAGCAAACAGACGAGGGGGGTGTTAATTTCCCTCGGGCGTAGAGGGAGGGTGCCGCTACGTGGTACTTCGTACACTTCCGTCATTCCACAGTCTGACTCTGTGATACGTCCATGCTAGACATGGCCTTATTTCCCTAACCCTAACCCTAACCCTTCTGCCCTAACCCTAACACTAGTGCTGCCACGCAGCGGCACCCTCCCTCTACGCCCGGGGGAAATTGACACCGAACAGACGAGAAATGGGTAAACGAAGGTAGTCGGCGACGGCAGCGCCACGCGGCGGACGGTGACCGCAGCGCCACGCGGCGGACGGCGATTGAATTCAGCTAGACTGAGCTCAGCGGTCCAGATTTTTACACGCGCCGTTTTGTAATGGATTTTTATAGCGATTTTTTTCAACTAATCTCAAAATCCAACACGTTCGCATGTACTTCACGCTCGAATGCGCGACCATACATGTTTGTGTGGGACGCATGAGTATTACGTGTGTACCAGCGCCTGCGTGCGTGCGTGCGTGCGTCCGGGCGTGTGTTTACCATTGTGCGTACCTTTCTGCTGGGAGTGAGTTATTTGTCGTGCCGTCACGCCTTCTGCGCGCGTGGGAGGGAAAACCAACGACAGGAAAGCAGTAGCAGCAGCAGAAGCAGCAGCAGCAGCAGAAGCAGTAGCAGCAACAGAAGCAGCAGCAGCAGCAGCAGCAGCAGCAGCAGCAGCAGCAGCAGTAGAAGCAACGACAAAGGCAGCAGCAGCAACAACAACAAAAACACCAACAGTAACAACAACAAAAACAGCAGCAGCACCAGTAGCAATAACAACAACAATAATAACAACAACAACAGCAGCAATAACAACAATAATAATAACAACAACAACAACAACAGCAGCACCAGTAGCAATAACAACAATAATAATAACAACAACAACAACAACAACAACAACAACAACAACAGCAGCAGCACCAGTAGCAATAACAACAACAACAACAACAGCAACAGCGACGACGACGACGACGATGACGACGGCGACCGCTCCGTTGACTCGTTCCATTATATCGGTCGTCGTGTGGTAATGGCATTGCCGCGAACACGGCTCTCTTCATGAGTGCCCCCGTCACCCGTCATCAGGCCTGTACGTGTCACCGTCCCTCAACCCACACTAATGTCACACATCACACGCGCGGCCCGTCTGCGACACGGTGACGTCATGCGGGGCGAAGGTGTGGGGAGAGAAAGCGAGAGAGAGATAGAGAGAGAGGGAGAGAGAGAGAGAGAGAGAGAGAGAGAGA
>NW_014580256.1:11700-13988 GCF_000485595.1 Priapulus caudatus | reverse complement strand
TATCGCCCACCTTCTCCCCCTCTCACATCACCACATGGTATCGCCCACCTTCTCCCCCTCTCACATCACCACATGGTATCGCCCTCTCTTCCCCTCTTACATCACCACATGGTATCGCCCACCTTCTCCCCCTCTCACATCACCACATGGTATCGCCCACCTTCTCCCCCTCTCACATCACCACATGGTATCGCCCCTCACCTCCCCCCTCTCACATCCCCACATGGTATCGCCCCTCACCTCGCCCCTCTTACATCACCACATGGTATCGCCCCCATTCCCCCACCTATTCGGTTACTGGTTCTTTTTTATTGATGTCGCATTTTTTGACACAATTCACCCACACCCCTCCCACGCTGCCGACCCCGCAACACAACCCCTTCCCCCGGGTAACCGCGTAACGCCATTAACCCGGCATCTACCCTGCTATGCCTGTTAGACAGGGCAGTGCGCACGCACGTCTGCGTGCCTTCTATTCGCTTTGTTGTGGACGCATAACGATTTTTTCATGCGCGTTTGGAACTCACTAAAGAAATGTCGGAGTGTACGTGCAGGCAGGCAAGCAGGCAGGCGCGGTTAGGCGGGCAGACAGGGAAGGCAGAGAGGCAGGAAATGCAGGCAGGGCATGCAGGCAGGCACGCACGCATGCAGGCAGGGAGGACATGCATGCAGGCAGACATGCAAGCAGGCAGTTAGGCGGGCAGACGGGCAGGCAGGCAGGCTGGCAGGCAGACAGGCAGGTCGGAAGGTAGGAAAACATGCAGGGAGGGCATGCAGGCAGGCAGGCAGCCAGGACATGCAGGCAGACCGGGCATGCAGGCGGCTGGAACGACCCAGTTCCCGGCGGTGTTTGCCAGCTCGGATCAAAACAGCATAAAATTTCCAATGAGTATAGCGACGGCACACACGCACACGCCCACACGCACACACACGCATGCACACACATACGCAAGCATGCACGCGCGCGCACACACACACACACACAGCGAATACTTTGCCCGTTGCCCGGGCCGCCTGTAAATGGCAGACCTAGTACCCGCAGACATCGATTTTTTCGCCGGCACGCTAGATACAGTTTTTTTTTCTAGCGTCACCTAAATCTTATTACGAAGTAAGTCTGTGTGCGCGCGCGCGTGTGTATGTATGTGTGTGCGTGTTGTGTGTGTGTGTGTGTGTGTGTGTGTGTGTGTGTGTGTGTGTAATGCATGCATCCATTCATTAATCCACCCATCCATCCATCCACTTATATTCCCGTATATAATATAAGCCTCCACGTTAATTATCATTGATAACACGACACCGCAGCCAGTCAGGTGAAGAGAGAAGAGAAGACGAGCGAGCGACTGCGGCGTGCGGCGTGCGACTGCGGCGAGCGACTGCGGCGTGCGACTTTCTCATTAGCAACACAAATCATTCAGGCATCTCCAAACAGAACACCAAGCACGTGCGGCGTCGCGCTCGCGAACGCAAGCTAAGCAAACAAACAAACAAACAAATAAAACAAACAAACAAACAAACAAATAAATAAACAAACAAATAAATAAACGCTCCGCACAGTTTTTTCAGTCGTCGCGTTTTATCGCGTCGCGCGACGGCAAGCGATCTTCTTCTCGCGCGATCTCGCGATCTACGGCTGCTTAGTGTTCGAAATAGTTAACTTCTGTCGGAACGCATTTCTCACTTGTCTCGTTCTCGATTTTGAAAATGATCGCCCGTCGGGCGATCGGCTGCCTGTTTCACGCACGCGCGTGTCACGGTTGCACGCACGCGTGTGTCACGGTTGCACGCACGCGCGTGTCACGGTTGCACGCACGCGTGTGTCACGGTTGCACGCACCTCGCACGCACGCCTGTGTCACGGTTGCACGCACCTCGCACGCACGCGTGTGTCACGGTTGTACGCACCTCACACGCACGCGTGTGTCACGGTTGCACGCACGCGCATGTCACGGTTGCACGCACGCGTGTGTCACGGTTGCACGCACGCCTGTGTCACGGTTGCACGCACCTCGCACGCACGCGTGTGTCACGGTTGCACGCACCTCGCACGCACGCGTGTGTCACGGTTGCACGCACCTCGCACGCACGCGAGTGTCACGGTTGTACGCACCTCGCACGCACGCGTGTGTCACGGTTGCACGCACCTCGCACGCACGCGTGTGTCACGGTTGTACGCACCTCGCACGCACGCGTGTTACACGGTTGCACGCACGCGTGTGTCACGGTTGTACGCACCTCGCACGCACGCGTGTGTCACGGTTGTACGCACCTCGCACGCACGCGTGTTAC
>NW_014580256.1:1864-11320 GCF_000485595.1 Priapulus caudatus | reverse complement strand
TCGTCGTCGTCGTCGTACCGTACGTACGTACGTCGTACGTCGTACGTACGTACTCTCTCTCTCTCTCTCTCTCTCTCTCTCTCTCTCTCTCTCTCTCTCTCTCTCTCTCTCTCTCTCTCTTTCTCCCTCATTCATTCTCCCATCATGCGGCGGTGAAATGATTAGTGTAAAGCAGCGAGCACGATTAACTTACACAGCGTTGACGCTTCTCTATGTGAATGAATATGTCTGTCTTCCGAATTAAGCAAAATACATTATATATGTATATATAAAATAATATACATATAAATTATATATATATATATATATTATAGTAGCCAGTTGCCAATTCCACTTGCATCTTGCTTTATGTTCCCACATTGGCATTTTCAGATTCAAGCTAAGTTGAGATGAGCGTCCCCTACTCCCATTCTGCCGTACCTGATAGGTGACAGCACAGCGTGGCATATGTACGAACATAGATATACACCTACACATACCCTCCACCCCCTACACCAACACATCCCTCCCACCCACTTCACCGACACATCCCTTCCACCCTCCCACCCCCTTCACCGACACATCCCCTCCACCCTCCCACCCCTACACCTATACATCCCCACCCCTACACCTACACCTACACATCCCCACCCCTACACCTACACATCCCACCCTACACCTACACATCCCCTCCACCCTTCACCGACACATCTCCTCCACCCTCCCACCCCTACACCTACACATCCCTCCATCCCCTTCCCACCCTTACACGCTACACATTCCTCACCTCCCACCCTTCACCCGACACATCCCCTACCACACCCTTCCCGCTCACCCCCTACACCTCACTAACATCCCCTCCACTCCCTCCACCCCTTTCACCGATCACATTTCCCTCCACCCACCCTCCACCCCTTCACGCCCGGACAGGATCACCACGCCCGCCACCCCTCTCGCCCCGCTTTCACCGAACATTCCCCACCACCCTCCCACCCCTACACCTACGACATCCCCAACCATCCCGTCACCGACACATCCCCACCACCTCTCGCCCCTCACGACACCATCCCCTTCCACCCTCCCACCCCTACACCTACACATCCCCAACCCCATCCCAAGTTCACCGACTACATCCCCACCACTCTCTCGCCCCTTTCACGAACAATCCCTCCACCCCTCCCACCCCTACACCGACACAAGCTCCCCTGCCACCCTCCCACCCCTACACCGTAGCACATTTCCCTCCACCTCCCACCCCATTCACCGACACGATCCCTCCAACCTCCCACCCCTACACCGACACTCATCCCCACCACCCTCTCGCCCCCCTTCACCGACACATTCCCCACCACCGCCTCTCCCCCCTTCACCGAAACTATCCCCACCACCCTCTCGGCCCCCTTCACCGACACATTCCCCACTACCTCTCCTCCCACCCCTACACCCGTACGATCATCCCCAACCCCATCCCTTCACCGACACATCCCCACACCCTCTCGCCCCCTTCACCGGAACATCCCCCACACCTCTCGGCCCCTACTACACCTACACATCCCCTAACCCGCATCCCTTCACCGGACAACATCCCCACCACCCTTCTCGCCCCTTTCACCGAACACTGCCCTCCACCCTCCCACCTACACCTACACTTCCAACCCATCCGTTCACCGACACATCGCCACCACCCTCTTCGCCCCCCGTTCACCGACACATCCCCTCCCAAAAAAACCCTCCCACCCCTTACACCTTACACATCCCCAACCCCATCCTTCACGACACATTTGCCACCACCCTCTCGCCCCCTTCACCGACACAATGCCCCTCCACCCTCCTCACCTCCTAACACCTAACACATTCCCCAAGCCCCATCCTTCCACCGACACGATCCCCACCACCCTCTCGCCCCCCCCTTCCACCGACACATCCCCTCCACCGCCTGCCCACCCCTACAACCTACAACATCCGCCAAACCCCATCCCGTTCACCGCACAGGCATCTGCCGACCACCCTCTTGCCCCCTTCACCGACACATCCCCCGACCTCCACGATGGCATGCCCCCTCCACCCTTTACACCTACACGACATCCCCAACCCCATCCCTTCACCGACACATTCCCTCCACCCTCCCACCCCCTACACTGACACATCCGCTAGACCCTCCCGCCCCCTTCACCGAACCATCCCTCCCACCCCCTACACCTACACCGGGGATGTGTAGGTGTAGGGGTGGGAGGGTGGAGGGGATGTGTCGGTGAAGGGGGCGAGAGGGTGGTGGGGATTCCCACCCCCTACACCGACACATCCCCTCTACCCCCTACAGAGAAATGAAGCTGACGTCACATACATTCGTTTCTCATCGGCCGAGAGACGATCAACGGCGACACCGCACAGAAGTCGTCCTCGTTGTCGTCGTAGGCGCTGCAGCCGCCCTCCCGTCGCCGTGACAACAGCGCCTGCGCAGACGCGCCCTAGCGAACGCGCGACCTCGCACTGCTGCTGCTGCAGACAGACAGCCCAGCCCCGCCGTGCCCCCCCCCCCCGCCTAGCCGCATCCCAGTTAATGACGGCGGAGTCTGGACTCAGGCACACAGGTTAGCTAAAGGGTAATCAATCGCTCGCTAATCAGGCCTTTGTCCCCTGGCTCACACCGCGCGATGTCTGGGTCACCATCCCTCCGCTGATGATGATGCTGAAGATGCTGCTGCTGCTGCTGCACGTGATCCGCCGACAGCTGGCGCCACCTACGCCCATCACCGCTGCTGCTAACGCGCCAGCATTGCTCGCCGTAATAATAATAATAATAATAATAATAATAGAGTCCTGATTCCACCAACCGTACCACGCTGCTCCGCCCACCGCCGTCTGAAAACCCTACCAGTGACTACAGAAATGGGCCTCCACCATCCCACTGCCTCCAGCCCCCCACCCGCATACACCGGTCGTTCTATCTGCAACGCCCGCACTAACGCTACCAACGTTTTAACTTAAGATAATAAATAAAACAGACAAGCAAACAAATCAAAAACAAACAAAAAAAGATAAGAAGAACTGCGTGATTTAAAATCAATTAGAAACGATTTTCTTTCTTTGTTTTTTTTTTTAAATAAAAAGATTTACTAGTAATATCTGCCACCACATCACCGACCGACGTGTCAGCGAGGTTATACGAGTCTTTCACATGATCACAGCGAGCCTATCCCGCTCTCTCTCTCTCTCTCTCTCTCTCTCTCTCTCTCTCTCTCTCAAAAACACACACTAACCCGACAAACGCTCTCTTCGTAGCAATAAACCGCTCGTTCGCAAACGCGCTCCCGTCTCTCGTACGAGGGCACAAACATTTTAACAGCAGATAACGTGAAAGCCACGGGAATAGAACAGTTCTCGTTCGCGGGTAGCACAACAACGGAGGTAACGCGAACACACTGCGACAAAACAGTCGAATATGTAACCAGGTGATAGATAGATAGATAGATAGATAGATAGATAGCGAGTCCACACAACAGATAGTGCGATTGATCAGGTAATCATTTCCGTGCACCGGTCAATCTAGAACAGCTATATCCATCGATTTCTGCACAACGGCCAAGTTCGATCACTTGTAACATGTAACGTAATTACACGTGTAGCGATGTAACAGTCAGTGAAAGAGTTAAGGTCCCCCGCAGAACACTAAATACAAGATAGGAGGTGATACACCTGTGTAACAGCTAAGGTAGCTTCGCAACACCTCGAGATGTTACAGCAAATATGAACACGCAACATCTTGAGATGTTACAGCAAATATAAACACGTAACACCTTCAGATGTTACAGCAAATATAAAAACGAAACATCTTCGGATGTTACAGAAAATATAAACATGTACCATCCTCAGATGTTACAGCTATAATATGAACACGTAACACCTTCAGATGTTACAGCAAATATAAACACGAAACGTCTTCGGATGTTTCAGGCTTACAGCAAATATGAACATGTAACATCACCGGATGTTACAGCAAATATAAACATGTAACATCTTCAGACGTTACAGCAAATATAAACACGAAACATCATCGGATGTTACAGCAAATATGAACACGTAACACCTTCAGATGTTACAGCAAATGTACACACGTAACGTCTTCGGGTGTTTCAGGCTTACAGCAAATATGAACATGCAACATCTTCAGATGTTACAGAAAATATAAACATGTACCATCCTCAGATGTTACAGCTATAATATGAACATGTAACATCTTCAGATGTTACAGCAAATATGAACATGTAACATCTTCAGATGTTACAGCAAATATGAACATGTAACATCTTCAGATATTACAGCTATAATATGAAAACGTAACACCTTCAGATGTTACAGCAAATATAAACACGAAACATCATCAGATATTACAGCTATAATATAAACACGTAACACCTTCAGATGTTACAGCAAATATAAACATGTAACATCTTCAGATATTACAGCTATAATATTAAACTCATACTAACACCTCTCGTGTAACAGCCAATGTGATACATGTAACATCTGTGTAACGTGACAGCTGATGTGTAGATATCTCCTCTAACATCTTCTCGTATATAGATAGACATGTAACATCTGTGTAACAACTAACGTAACATATCTTCGGGCCGTTACACTTACAGCCAGCGTATAAAATATGTAACTGCTCCCTCGCATCGCGGGCGTAAACACATAGCGACCCTCCTGTTAACTTCCTGTGTAACGATCAGCATAATCAACGACCTCCTTCTCTCTCTCTCTATCGCTCTCTATCGCTCTTTCTCTCTCTCTCGATCCATCGCTCTCTCTCTCTCTCTCTCGATCTATCGATCTATCGCTATCTCTCTCTAGATCTATCGCTCTCTCTCTCTCGATCTATCGCTCTCTCTCTCTCTGTCTCTGTCTCTCTCTTTCTCTCTCTCTCTCTCTCTTTCTATTTCCCTTTGCGCACTCTCTCTTTCGCTCTCCCCCTCCTCTCTTCCTCCCCCCTCTCTCTCTCTCGCTCTGTCTGCCTCTTTGCTCTCTCTCTCTCGCTCGCTCTCTCTCTCTCCCCCTCTCTCTCTGTAACCGTTAGTTTAACGTGTCCATTATCTCTGTGCGACACGTGTGTGTGTGTGAACGTGCCTGCGCGTGTGTGTGTCTGTATGTGTGTACGTGTGTGCGAGCGTCCGCGTTCGCCCCCGCGCGCACGAGACCGTCCATCCGTCCGTCCGTCCGACTGACCGACCGCTGGCCTCACCTGGTGGTGGCCACTACTGTAGGCGGCGCTGGTAGGCGTCCCAGGCTGCCCGCTGGTACAGCTGCGCCTGCTGAGCGGGGCTGTCAGAGGTCACGACCCCGCGGCCGACGATGATGACGTCCGTTCCGGTTACTGGGATTGACCCTGCGACACGCGGCTGAGTTTGTTACTGGCTTTGAGCCAGATTTGCTCACCGTGGATCTCCAGCCTGCACCCCTGTGTGGTAGACAGTTGAAGGTTCAAGAGAGATAGGATGTGAGAGTCGGCGAGAGAGGGGGAGCGAGAGCGCTGTTTGAGAGAATTTAGACATAGACAGATGGAGGGGGCGAGGGTGAGTCCTTTTATTGGTTGAGATGAGACGGAATAATGCAGAGGATCAACGTAAACAAATATACTCCCGGGAGAGTGGAGGTTTGTGAGAGAGAGAGATAGACAAGACGGGGGAGGTGGATGCAGTATGAAGAGAGATAGACAGAGACGGGGGAGGGGCAGGTGAGTGGCATGAGAGAGAGAGCAGGGAGAGAGAGGAGAGAGAGAGAGGAGAGAGAAGACGAGAAGAGAGAGAGGGAGAGAGAGAGAGAGAAAAAGAAAGAGAGAGAAGGAGAGAGAGGAAGAGCAAGAGTGAAAGCTAGAGAGACAGAGACAGAGAGAGACGGAGAGGTTACAGCAGGGTATATGTCACATCACAATTTTAGGACAGACACACCTTAAGTCAGACTGCCACTAATACGCAACGCACAGCACGCAAGCACGCGACGCGCGCATTATCATCCACGACGGCAATCTGCACGCACTCCGTCTCAATGACGACTGTCTCTACGGCACGCATCACATAAGCACGCACTCACTCGCTCTCATAAACGGACAGATCGGAAGCACGCGAACGACGCGGAGGACCGAAGTCGACGACGACGACAAGACTCGCAAGGCAGACCGCACAGTGCGCTACGGTGCTGCCGCAGCACGAGCCGTAGCTGTAACAGTGCGGCCGTGATCAGTCGAGTGCGCATGGTCATGTGAGCTAAACAGGTTCTTAAGGAGGGACTAGACGAAATTTTTCAAGACTTTTTTCAAGGGACTTTTCAAGGAATTTTTATCAGAAATTACAAGGGTAACATTTTATCGTGACATTTTCATCGGAATTCATAGCACAGAACAAACATACCTGGATTAAGTTAATAACACGATTTTAATTCACTGTCACTATAAAATTACTGGATGTCAGTAGAGAAAAAATACACCGGGGCTCGGGGGGATTAGCCCCGAAATGTCCCAAAAGAGCCCTGATAATTTGCATAGAGCTTCATATGCAAACCAAATTTTAGGTGCTCATTTCTCAGGCATCGCAGAGGTTTTTCGATAGTACGCCCCCGAAATATAAAATTGTTAATTTCGCCTGCTAGCGCATCCACATTAAGTAAACCCTTCCTAAGACTGTTACTTCTTTGACAACAATACCGTTGTTAATGACCTTTTTTTACAGAATTTACTGTAATTGTGATCATCATTATAACGTGTTCTATACGTGTCTATAATCTTTTTAAAGCTCAATTTTAAACCCAAATTTTTATTCGAGTGCCTTTTATATTTTGGATGGTAGTCAAAAGTTCTTTTTAATTACAGGCAAAGGATTCTTTCCAAAACAATTTCAAAGGACATTTTTCTGTTAATTCAAGCACTTTCAAAGCACAAAATCAAACAGTTTACTGAATGTTCATGTGCTTTCAAAGACTACCCCGTCAAATTCAAGGAACTTTTCAGAACTCGTGCGAATGACATAGCGTAAAATTACCTGGGAGAGCGGCCTCACGTACTGGCGTGCATGGACGAATCCCGGGTGTCCGTCAACTGACCGGCAGAGTAAGCAAGGAGCGACAGTCCCTGTGTTGTTCGGCATTCTTCAGCATGTACACTGCAACTGCGGACAGAGAAAGAAGCGAAGGTGCCGATGAGCATGGTTCGTATGACAGAGTGCGGCGAGTACGCCGTGCGGAGTGCGGTATGCGGCTAGGGTTTTTGTAATGCCTACACGATTTCTCACTTCGGGTTCCCGCCATCGTATATCAATTAGATATAAGATCAGATATGAACGTTTTAATTTTATTGCTGTCAAATGGTATGTGTTAACAAGCGGATTTTAACAAAATATAATTATAAACCCTGCAGATATAGAAAGATCCATTCGGTCATCAGGTCTGCACATCCCCGTGGCGCAGAAATCATCATAGCACCCGTGCTTTTCTGGGAAAAACCGTTTTGGTTTTTGAAACAGTGACAGGTAGTCATGTTTGTACTTGCGATATATAGAACATGGAGAGATTTCGGATTACGGATATGTGACCGGTGTTATAGTGTGCTTATGCATATTGGGCGTCATGTATATGCCTGCCACGGTCAGTGAAGATTGTACATAACATTTACGGTAAGAAATTACTTAAAGGGAACAGTAGCCTATAGGTTCTAGCGTTATTTCAAGCTTATTTTTAGGTTATTATTGCCGATTACATATAAAGAAGTTCATGGTTCAAATCACCATTAGAAATATTTTTTTTTTAAATGTTTTAAAACCTAACGATACAGTTTGATGTAACACGGCCGGTCGGCGCCGACTGCAAGAGCACGATCTAGAAGATTGCGCAAACACTTGCGCAGCAAGGGCTAACAAGACCCGAGGGTATTTCTTAGTTTTATTATTTAAAAAGCAAAAAGGATTGTAATTATCTTATAAACGACATATAGATTTCAGTTATAGTATGGATAAATTTGCGTGAAATGAAAATATCGTTCGGCTTAAATAGCATTTAGGTATGAATTATAATTGGCATCTGCTTTGTGATGAAGCCTCCGGTCATTTAGCCTTGGCCAAATAAAATGCAAATATCGCAGACATTTTCAGCGGTGGCTCAGCACTGGTCGTCGGGTGTCGATGGTCGCCCGGTCAATTTGGAGCGTTGATTGCGTAAATAATTAACTTACAGTATCTTGGTGACATCATAATACATGTGGGTTAGGACGATTTGTTATACAGTAGTACAGTGTGTATTGCAGGTAAAATCCTAAGGTAGCTTACTCATTTCTCAAGTGAATCGATGAGTAGAGGATTATGAAGACAATTAGTGTTCTGGAGAGAGAGAGAGTCAGAGAAGAGAGAGAGAGAGATGAGAGAGAGTAGAAGGAGAGACTTAGAGAGAGAGAGAGAGAAGAGGAGAGAGCAGAGGACTTCAGAGAGATGAGAGAGACGAGAGAGCAGATGAGAATGAGAGAGACGAGCGAGGGCGGAGGAGCGAGAGATTAAAGAACAAGAGAGGAGGAGAGAGAGAGAAGAGAGAAAGGACAGAATAGAAAGAGAGAAGGAGGCTAAGAAGATGGACTGAGTTTTTTACAGAGAACAAGCACAGAGATGATAACGAGAGATAACAGAGAAGACAGGAGACATTCAGACAACCCACGCGGTATACTGCTAGGTAGGACAGACAGCACCTTTGTGTACGCCCCCGTGCGAGGATTCCCTTTTGAGTATCTCGTGCAATGATGAGACATCCCTGGTGCCGAGACGTCGGCTTCCTCGTTNTAGTCACACACCCCCACTCTTACCCTCTCTAGGACCTAGTCACACACCCCCACTCTTACCCTCTCTAGGACCTAGTCACACACCCCCACTCTTACCCTCTCTAGGACCTAGTCACACACCCCCACTCTTACCCTCTTACAGACTTCACACCCCCACCCCACCCCCTCTCATTCCGAAGTCACACGTCCATGCCCGCACCGCGTACCGCACGCATTGTCTAGGAAATTATCGCCCGTTTAGACGATCCGTTTCCGCGGAAACGCAAAAAAACGTCGTCCTCCGGGCAACTGTTGCTTCTCCGGTCCATGCCTCATTACCGAACGCGCTCCCCTTTCCCTGCCTCTGTTCAACGAGCGATAAATTACGACTCTCTAGCCATTATCGACGCCGCGACTCGCTTGCGGACGTTTTGTTGAGAAGGGGATGCAGCCCGTGATTACTGTGGTGGGAACGCTCACCGCGCGCTCGCTTTTCTCTCGCACGCAAGCAAACACTGCCGCGAGATATCAACGAGGTGTAAGGTGACCACACACACACACACACACACGCACAGACGCACGCGAGCACGCGAGCACACGCACTCACACACACACACACGCACACGACACACACACACACACACACACACACACACTCACACTCACACACACACACACACACGCAC
>NW_014580256.1:0-385 GCF_000485595.1 Priapulus caudatus | reverse complement strand
GGGAGAGGGAGAGAATGAGGGAGTGAGGGAGAGAGGGACAGGGAAAGAGAGAAAGAAAGAGAGAGGAGGAATCAGCAACTGAGGGAAGCACAGGTAGGCACGTGACGTGATGCAAGTGCAAGAGTAGGAGAGGAAGACAAAACCGCGAGAAAATGAACACGAGAAAGAAGAATAACTGCAGCAGGAGAAAGAAAGAACAGACAGACAGACGAGAGCGCTAATTTACAGAGAAAACAGAGAACGGTAATCGGCAATGTTAAATAATTAACTGTAAACGAACCGGTAATTAATATCGGAAGCAGATGACGACTGGGGAGGGGAGAGGGAGAGGGGGGAGGGGAGGGGAGGGGAGAGGGGAGAGGGGAGGGGAGAGGGGAGGAGGGAG
>NW_014580255.1:18183-18995 GCF_000485595.1 Priapulus caudatus | reverse complement strand
ATGCATACATGTACAAGACAGGCACACAGACAATTGTACCACTAGTACATGATGCATACATGTACAAGACAGGCACACAGACAATTGTACCACTAGTACATGATGCATACATGTACAAGACAGGCACATAGACAAATGTACCACTAGTACATGATGCATACACACACAAGACAAGTGTACAACTAGTAAAAGATGCGTACACATACAAGACAGGCACACAGACAATTGTACCACTAGTACATGATGCATACATGTACAAGACAGGCACATAGACAAATGTACCACTAGTACATGATGCATACATGTACAAGACAGGCACACAGACAAGTGTACAACTAGTAAAAGATGTATACATGTACAAGACCAGTAGGGCCTACACATACAAATGTACAACTAGTAAAAGATGTATACATGTACAAGACAGGCACACAGACAATTGTACAACTGATAAAAGATGCATACACGTACAAGACAGGCACACAGACAAGTGTACAACTAGTAAAAGATGTATACATGTCATGTACAAGACAGGCACACAGACGAGGGTACAACTAGTAAAATATGCATACATGTACAAGACAAGTATACAGACAAGTGTACAACTAGTGAAAAACGCATACATGTACAAGACAGGCACACAGACAATTGTACCACTAGTACATGATGCATACATGTACAAGACAGGCACATAGACAAATGTACCACTAGTACATGATGCATACACACACAAGATAAGTGTACAAGTAGAACAAGATAAGTACACATACAATACAAGTGCCGTGCAAGTGCAATGTGAATTTATTTTAAAACGT
>NW_014580255.1:13613-14648 GCF_000485595.1 Priapulus caudatus | reverse complement strand
TAAAAGATGCATACATGTACAAGACAGACACACAGACAATTGTACCACTAGTACATGATGCATACATGTACAAGACAGGCACACAGACAATTGTACAACTGGTAAAAGATGCATACATGTACAAGACAGACACACAGACAATTGTACCACTAGTACATGATGCATACATGTACAAGAAAGGCACACAGACAATTGTACAACTAGTAAAAGACGCATACATGTACATGACAGGCACACAGACAATTGTACAACTAGTAAAAGACGCATACATGTCGATGACAGGCACACAGAAAATTGTACAACTGATAAAAGATGCATACATGTACATGACAGGCACACATACAATTGTACAACTAGTAAAAGACGCATACATGTACAAGACAGGCACACAGGCAATTGTACAACTAGTAAAAGACGCATACATGTACAAGACAGGCACACAGACAATTGTACAACTAGTAAAAGATGCATACATATGATGTACAAGACAGGCATACAGACAATTGTACCACTAGTACATCATGCATACATGTACATGTATGCGTCTTTTACTAGTTGTACAATTGTCTGTGTGCCTGTCATGTACATGTATGCGTCTTTTACTAGTTGTACAATTGTCTGTGTGCCTTTCTTGTACGATGACAGGCACACAGACAATTGTACAACTAGTACATGATGCATACATGTACAAGACAGGCACACAGACAAGTGTACAACTAGTAAAAGACGCATACATGTACAAGACAGACACACAGACAATTGTACAACTAGTAAAAAACGCATACACGTACAAGACAGGCACACATACAAGTGTACAACTAGTAAAAGATGCGTACACATACAAGACAGGCACACAGACAAGTGTACAACTAGTAAAAGATGTATACATGTACAAGACAGGCACACAGACAATTGTACCACTAGTACATGATGCATACATGTACAAGACAGGCACATAGACAAATGTACCACTAGTAAAAGACGCATACATGTACAAGACAAGTACACAGGCAATTGTACCACTAGTAGTCCGGG
>NW_014580255.1:7021-11193 GCF_000485595.1 Priapulus caudatus | reverse complement strand
AACTCCCCGAACCGCCGCCCACCCCGCGAGCGGCCGCCCTAAGCATGGCGATGACCTAGGTCCTCGCATTGCTCGCTCCTCTGTTTGCTAATTAAAATTTCAGCTGAAAATTTAATTATCCATCTCATCCTGTATATATTCTATTAATTAATTCACGTAGTTATTTCAGCTGTGTGCATAGTAATGCTATAGCGAGGGCTACGGTTAGGGACAGGTTCGCATGAGATTTGGACTAGCGATGAGGTTATTTTAGGGTTAGATTAGCTTTAAAGTGATTACGTCACCCGTAAATAGTAAAAATGAAAAAAATATTTTCACTTTTTCACAAAATATAAGTAATTCTGTTCACTTTTATGTTAAATTGGCTTGCATTATACTTCCTATTTTACTATATGTTTCGATGTGAACATACACTCGTGACTCATACATTAGCCCATAGCAAGCAATTAATGTCAGGAACACAATATCAAATCGTCCAGGTTTTTTGGATTTTTAATTAGTGTGAAGAAACAATCTTATCAGGTAAGAATTTGACGATACGTTTAGTCCCGTTAGTTCTTACTTTTAATGTAGAAAAATGGCGAACCAAAATTTTACAAATTTTGCCCATAGAAAATTCGTGACGTAGTCAATTTAAGGCTGGGGCCATGCCAGTGCTGCTGCCTACAACAGTTACATGCCAGTGGCCAGCATATATGATAACTTTTCGGCACTGGCACCATATATATGATAATTTTTCGCCACTGCTCTTTTATGAAACGTTATGAAGGTGGTACCACCTATGATGACATGCCGGGCGCCGTCTATGTTATCGCGTGCCGGTGGCGCCCTCTGTTAACGACGTGTTGTGTTGCAGGGAGGACGACCTTCAGGAATGAGCATCTCAGCAGATGCTCAGTCAGAGTGAGCTGGAAATCGTCAGAGAGCGTGCGCGTGTTACCTAGGTAACGCATCCTTGAGCGCCGTGAGGGCTCATAAATGAATTCAGGATAACATGAAGTTATGATGAAGTTACGATGAAGTTAAGATGAAGTTAAGATGAAGTTACGATGAAGTTAACATGAAGTATGATGAAGTTTCGATGAAGTTAACATGAAGTTATGATGAAGTTACGATGAAGTTAACAATGACAGTTACGATGAAGTTACGGTGAAGCTAACATGAAGTTACGATGAAGTTACGGTGAAGCTAACATGAAGTTACGTGAAGCTAACATGAAGTTACGATGAAGTTACGATGAAGTTACAATGAAGTTACGGTGAGCTAACATGAAGTTACGATGAAGTTACGGTAAAGTTAAGATGAAGTTACAGTGAAGCTAACATGAAGTTAAGATGAAGTTACGGTGAAGCTAACATGAAGTTACGATTGAAGCTAAGATGAAGTTAAAATGAAGCTGCGCGTGCGAGTTTTATCGTCTGTCCAACACGAGGAAAAACTTGTTACATGGATTATTAATTATTATTATATTGGAGAGAGGATGGACACACAGGCTGAAGTTGTTACTATTTATGTTTCAAATCTATCTATCTATCTATCTATCTATTTATCTATCTATATATCTATCTATCTATCTATCTATATAATATATACATCTCGCTCTCTCTCTCTCTCTTTTTCTCTCTCTTTCTATCTGTCGCTCTTTCTCTGTGTCCATCTCTAACCATATATATGTGTTTGTGCATGCATGCCTGCGTGCGTGCGCGTGTGCATGTATACATATACATGTATATATATATATATATATTTCGTTTCTCACATCTCTTTTCACAGTTTCACACACATCTACTGTTGCATTGCAGTGCCGGTTCTAGGCGGAGTGTTTGCCGTAGCGGCCGTCGTGATGTCGTATCTCTACGTCGCAGAAACTTAACACATTCCACGACGACGACAGAGAGCAATTGTCCCGGAGCCTCGTCGTGTTCCCGTGGCGCCATGGCAACCGCATCCGACGATGCATGATCGTCAGTGTTCTGTCCTGAAGTGTGTGTGAGGGGGAGGGGGAGGGGGGTCGGTTAAAATTCTGGGGCTGGTGGTTTTACCAGTTGGTTTAGCGGAGAAGGTTGTGTCTGGGTTTGGTGGCAGTGCGTGGCAGTCTCACTGCAGGTGGGAACAAGGTAGCTCTGTGTTCAACGGCTGGATTAACCCAAACTGCATGCAGTGCTCCCTTCGTACAACTCAGGATACCACTGCCGCAAGGCTAGCACTATTTTTAAAGTGGGCGGAGCTCCGGGGAAATCCAGCGAATGACGATTCGTAAACAGCGTATGATTTGAAAGAGGTAAATGGGCGCACAATCCGCGCACTATTTCTTATCACTATTTCATCAAATTTTTCATAAAATAATGGTCGGATTTTTAATATCTTTGAAGTTATAGTTTAATAGGATACGAGTAACGTGGCCGCTGTAAAACTTGTGGGAAAAAGCGTTAGAAATTCTCACGGAAATCTACTTGTGGCAGTGGTGAATTGAGCCAGAGCGAGGGCGCCATCTGTCGTGGAGTTTGGGATTAACCTAGCTTTATGCGCGATTGTCTCGCACCCCCGTCGCACACCTCCTCCGCCAAGCTATTCTCGTATTCAATTCGTTACATTTCCACTCCCCAGATGTAGGGGGCGTTCTAACAACGTTGCTTAGTAACAAAGTGAAAAGTGAGCACATTAGTGGTATATAGCTTCACCACGCTAGCAACAATGTCGCAGGGGGGGGGTATAGGGAGCATGGGAATCTCTTTCCCAGACGTATGCAGGGGTAGAAATTAACTTTTGAAGACGGGAGTCCAACGGAACCTAAAAGAAAAAAGAAAAAAGTCCAAAGGAAGTCCCTACCCTCAAAAAGAGGGATTCCGCATTCTGAGGTTCAAAATTAAAGATATTGACAATAACGCATGTAGGCCCTACTTCTTTTTAGCTCATCTGACATAGTCAGATGCAGCTTGTAGAATCGCATGAGCGTGTGTCCGTGCGTCAACAGTTGGGCACAAATCTTAACCACTTGACGTACGGTCACGATATTCGGGACTGCGCTTGCAGACCCGGCGACCGTCCTCGAGACTCCGCTGCGTGTCTTCGTGCCGTTGCCGGGGACGACCGTCTGCGTGTGCGACTACATCTTCAGCGGAGAGTCGTTGGCTGGGTGCGTCGAGCCGCTGCGAGATCTTCTCTCCATCGACGTCAACGTCGAGCAGATAGAAAGCGACTGCGAGAGCTTCCCGGGTGAGGGCGCCACCTGCTGGTCGCGGGTGACAACGCGCCGCTCGTTCTCATGTTGTTGTTTTTGCGGGCGCCGCGTCGCCGCCCTTGCGTTCGAAACAAGATTTAAGAAGCTATAGTTTTATGTAGCTATATTATTTCCTATTAATTATATTCACGTAGTTATTTCAGCTGTGTGCATAGTAATGCTATAGCGAGGGCTACGGTTAGGGACAGGTTCGCATGAGAATTGGACTAGCGATGAGGTTATTTTTAGGGTTAGATTAGCTTTAAAGTGATTACGTCACCGTAAATAGTAAAAATGGAATAAATATTTCCACTTTTTCACAAAATATAAGTAATTCAGTTCACTTTTTATGGTTAAATTGCTGCATTATACTTCCTATTTTACTATATTGTTCGATGTGAACATACACTCGTGACTCATACATAGCCCATAGCAAGCAATTAATGTTATGAACACTAATATCAAATCGTCCAGGTTTTTTGGATTTTTAATTAGTTGAGAAACAATCTTAACAGGTAAGAATTTGACGATACGTTTAGTCCCGTTAGTTCTTACTTTTAATGTAGAAAAATGGTAACCAAAATTTTACAAATTTTCCCATAGAAAATTCGTGACGTAGTCAATTTAAGGCTGGAGTTGTGTCAGTGCTGCTGCCTACAACAGTTACATGCCAGTGGCAGCATATATGATAACGTTTCGGCACTGGCACCATATATATGATAATTTTTCGCCACTGGCTCCTTTTATGATAACGTTATGAAGGTGGTACCACCTATGATGACATGCCGGTGGCGCCGTCTATGTTATCGCGTGCCGGTGGCGCCCTCTGTAACGACGTGTTGTGTTGCAGGGGAGGACGACCTTCAGGATGAGCATCTCAGCAGATGCTCGAGTCAGAGCGAGCTGGAAATCGTCAGAGAGCGTGCGCGCGGTTACCTAGGTAACGCATCCT
>NW_014580255.1:4092-5671 GCF_000485595.1 Priapulus caudatus | reverse complement strand
CGTTCCGATATTTATCGAACCGTACCCAGGGTACCCTCCGATAGAACCCTGGGGGACATAGACTCTATGAGCGTCACACAGAGTAGCTGATTACTGATGCACTACGTACGTGACGCGAGGGGGCATGTTTATAATAACAACACAATAAACAAACAAGACACACATATATACATACACACACACGTATATGTATATATGTGTATATATATATATATATATATATATATATATGTATATATATATATATGCGGCTACTATAGTATTACTGAGGCTGCAGCTGCTGCTGTATGTTGGCACATGCTATTACCGGTTCGCGTTGTGCGTGTGTAATCTTTCTGTGGCCGTCTGCGCTCCGTCTGCACTCTACGTCTATGGCAGGCGAGGTGGGACACAAATGGTATTTATAGTGTCTATCATTAAATCATTTAGTGTTTGTCAATAATTCCATGCCTATGGTATTTAGTGTCTATCATTAAATCATTTAGTGTTTGTCCATAATTCCATGCCTATGATTGGTCGAGAAAAATTAAGTTGTATCTGATTGGTTGATTTAATGACTGTCACTAAATAGAATATATGATAGTCATTAAATAGAATATATGATAGACATTAATTCGAATTTGTGACTGTCACTAAATACCATTTGTGTCCCACCTCGCCTGCCATATACGTCTGCATGCGCGACTGCGCGTGCGTGCGTGCATAGGCAAGAAACGAATATTTGTATGTGGACATGAAAATAAATTTAATTTGGTGTAAGAATGTGTTGTAATTAATTGTGATCATGAATGCTTATAGCAAGTCTAGTCTAGAAGCAAGTCTGGTAGTCAAGTCTCATCACTAAAAAACCAAAAACTAGAAATCACACTAAAATTAAACTAATCATCTAACCAATCAAACTAAAAATCACTAAAAGAAATGAACTGTTTACCTGTTCATGTGAATTATATAAACTTTCACCAAATCTCTAACGCTATATTATTATTCATGAAATCATCATTATGATTTATGAAGTCGCATTCAAAATTTTGGAGAGACAGCAGAGACGATCAAGGAAACAAATTGCAGATAGTCACTTTATGCTTTCACGAGGGAAAATCTAGATTAAAAATTAGTTAGTTAAATAGAAACTAGCAGATACAGACAGTTGAAAGGAAGCGAGATGTTTTTCATTCTTTAAAGTGATTACGTCACCGTAAATAGTAAAAGTATAACAAATATTTCCACTTTTTCACAAAATGTAAATAATTATAATTATATCACAAAATCTATCTCAATAATATATATATCTATCTCCATAATATAGACATCTATCTCCATAATATAGATATCTATCTCAATAATATAGATATCTATCTCCATAATATAGACATCTATCTCCATAATATAGACATCTATCTCCATAATATAGATATCTATCTCCATAATATAGATATCTATCTCCATAATATAGATATCTATCTCCATGATATAGACACCTATCTCATAATATAAATATCTATCTTCATAATATAGATATCTATCTCCATAATATAGATATCTATCTCCATGATATAGACACCTATCTCATAATATAAAT
>NW_014580255.1:0-3495 GCF_000485595.1 Priapulus caudatus | reverse complement strand
CTATCTCATAATATAGATATCTATCTCCGTAATGTAGATATCTATCTTCATAATATAGACATCTATCTTCATAATATAGATATCTATCTCATAATATAGATATCTATCTCCATAATATAGACACCTATCTCCATAATATAGATATCTATCTCATAATATAGATATCTATCTCCATAATATAGACACCTATCTCCATAATATAGATATCTATCTCATAATATAGATATCTATCTCCATAATATAGACACCTATCTCCATAATATAGATATCTATCTCATAATATAGATATCTATCTCCATAATATAGACACCTATCTCCATAATATAGATATCTATCTCATAATATAGATATCTATCTCCATAATGTAGATATCTATCTCCATAATATAGACATCTATCTCCATAATATAGACATCTATCTCCATAATATATAGATATCTATTTCCAAAATATAGATATCTATCTTCATAATATAGACATCTATCTTTATAATATAGATATCTATCTCCATAATATCAGGAGTGTATCAAAGGAGGTTTGATACACTCCTGATAATATAGATATCTATCTTATAATATAGATATCTATCTCCATAATATAGACATCTATCTCCGTAATATAGATATCTATCTCCATAATATAGACATATATCTCTATAATATAGATATTTATCTTCATAATATAGATATCTATCTCCATAATATAGATATCTATCTTATAATATAGACATCTATCTCCATAGTAGGCCCTATAGATATCTATCTCCATAATATAGACATCTATCTCTATAATAAAGATATCTATCTCCATAATATAGATATCTATATCGTGATAACATTATACGAGGGCATTAGCTTCCACAAGTACGTGTTAGCAGCATGTGTCATCACTAATAAACACGATCATATCATAAAATCTCAAAAGACAGTATGACACATGAAATCTGCATGAATGAGTAATGATGATGATGCGCATGCAGTTATTACCATAGAAATAATATAGATATTATTTATATGATTATTACTATAGTCTACGCTAAGTGGCGCCACTAGTCTACCCGTGCAGAATACAACCAATCTTGGTAACGTATATTTTCGATTTCTGTACGAAAATCGTTGTTTACACATAGAGAAAAGGAGGCGCGCGCGTGCATATACGTTCTCTACTTTTCGACCAGTTCAAGCAGTAGTTTTAATTAAGGCGTGACGTAATTGCACGTTGATTAATACGTCAAGACTTCTCGCGTTGTTCGGCAGACGTCGACTTTGGAATTAACGCCCATTTTCGAGCGCGAGATGAAAGAATCGGAGACAAAAAAACACGTCTGGAAAACACTAAGAAAATCCAACTCCACTTTTCGTGTGAACGTTGACGCACCAGCAATTATTAATATAATTAAAATATAATATAATTAATAATTAAAATAATAAGAATATGAATAAATTAATAAGAATAACGAACACAATTATAATTGGTACACAGTGAGCGTATCGAGCTAGGTGTGGTACATTGCAGATGGGTGGTCGCAGAGGGAGGAGCTGTGGGGGGAGGGTGGGCGGATGAGCACGTCTGGGGGAGGGGGAGGGGGAGGGGAATCGCTGCAGTTGGCAGGAAACAGCTCTAGCTGGCAGCGTCACAGCCGTGTTTTGAAACCATGGTGACGGCAGCACAATGACGCTGCACGCGGCAACGCGCGGCAGCTGACGGAAAACGTTGTCAGGCCGCGAGGACAAAATAAATGTCGCAGACATCGTAACGCAATGACACGCATATCCACGCGTGAATGGGCGCGGTTATATATATATACACACACACACACACACACACACACACATATATGTATATATATATATCTATATATATATATATATATATATTCATGGAGTGCATTGACTTCGACACGCATTAGACATGACACGCTAGCGGTATGCTGCGGCTGTTTCCCCCTAGAGTAGCCTATAGCGGAACATCGCGCCACGGCGTGAGCCTATTATGGAATAGAAACGGCGCGGTAAATCTTGTGTGGTGGCGCGGAGTATGATTTATCAAGAGAAACGGTGAGCTAGTGAGAGAGAAGGGGGAGAGGGGGAGAAGAAGAGAGAGATACAGGGGAGAAGGGAGAGGGAGAGAAAGAAGAGGAGAAGGGGGGAGAGAAAGAGAGGAGAGAGAGAGAGGGGGGGGAGCGAAAGAGAGAGCAGAGAGAGAGAGGGGGGGGAGGAGAGAAGACGAGAGAGAGAGAGGCGGGGGGGGCGGGCGGGGCGGGGGGGGGGGGGGGGGGGGGGCGGGGGAGCGGGAGAACGAAAGAGAGAGAGAGGAGAGGAGAGAGAGAGAGAGAGAGAGAGAAGAGAAGAGAGAGAGGTGGAGGAGAGAATGAGAGAGAGAGAGTGAGAGAGGGAGAGAGAGAGGGAGAGTGGGAAAGGAGAGAGAGAAAGATAGAGAAGAGAGAGAGAGAGAGAGAAGAGAGAGAGAGAGACAGAGAGAGAGAGAGAGAGAGAGAGAGAGAGAGAGAGAGAGAGAGAGACAGAGGGAGAGAGAGAGGGAGAGAGGTCACCATGCAACTGATTGCATCGTAACGCACACATACGCACACAGAACACACATGCCTCTCGCACCACTCTCTCTCTCCACATCGTCTCTCTCTCGTCTCTCTCTCTCTCTCTGCTCCTCTCTCTCTCTCTGCGCCTCTCCTCTCTCTCTCTCTCTCTCTCTCTCGTCTCTCTCTCTTCTCTCTCTCTCTCCTCTCGTGCTCTCTCTCTCTCTCTCTCTCTCTAATTATCTCTCCGCCCTCAGCCTTCTCTCCCACTCTCTCTTCTCGCCCTCTCCTTCTCTCTCGCAGTCTCGTTTGTTTCTCGTAAGGACATCTTTCTCTCTCTTTCGTTCATGCTCTCTCGCCTCGGTCTCGTCTCTTTCTCAGTCCTCCCCCCTCTCTCTCTCTCCCTCCTCTCCTCTCAGTCCTCTCTCTCCGCGTCCGCCCTAGCCGGTCCTCGTCTGCGTCCCCCGATCTCTCTCTCCGCTCTCGCTCTCGGTCTTACCCCTCTCTCGACCCTCTCTTCTCTCTCTCTCTCTCTCTCTCTCCTCTTCTCTCATGCGTTTCTCGCTCCCCTTCTCTCTCTCTTTCTCTCCTCTCTCTCTCTCTCTCACTCTCTCACTCTCTCTCTCTCTCTCTCTCTCTCTCTCTCCCACTCGCTCTCCCACTTTTTGTTTCCCGTCCTCTTTCTCTCCCATCTCCCTCGCTATATAAAATTTTCATAGTAACAGGTGACGCAGGCGGCATGCAGCGCACATCGCGCCAGCCACCTCAAATCAATGAAAACAGTATTAAAGCATATTAAGTATTACTAAATTATTGAGCATTTATATCCACTATTATTAAGCATATTAATATTAAAGTATATAACAGTATAAAAAGACGCGATGAATTATTAAGCGAGACGTCGATGAGGCGGCAGCGTATGCTCAGGCCAATACCATAAAACACGTTCAAACCACCTCTCGA
>NW_014580254.1:15143-19007 GCF_000485595.1 Priapulus caudatus | reverse complement strand
ACTCTCTCTCTCTCTCTCTCTCTCTTCTCTCTCTCTCTCTTCTCCCTCCTTATCTCCCCATCTCCTTTTCTCTCTCTCTCTCTCTCTCTATTCTCTCTCTCTCCTCCTCTTCCTCTCACCTCCCCCTCCTCCTCTCCCCGGTGAGTGCCTAGTTGCTTGATAGCTAGTCGTAGCCCCATGGTTAGTGCTGGCATATTGCTGCTTCAAGTAATGGCCTTTAGAAACAAATTTCGCGACGTCTGCGAGAATGCAGTGTTTCCTTACAAACGTGTTGGATGAATCCTCTCCACCTCTCCCCCTCCTCCTACCTGCCAGCGTGGCATTTACGTCCCCGTGACGTAGAATGATGCCGTAGCAAGGACACGTAATGATGACATAGCCGTGTCTGATTGTATGGTCACCTCAGTCACCCATTCATGCGCCCAATTATATACCTTCACTGCAAAATCTTACAATCAGTGCAGCAGCCGGCAGCTATCTATAGCTATAGCTATATATATATATATATATATATATATATGAGGGAGAGCATTTTATCTGACTTTCTGTATTTATCTCTTTCTTCTCACGCTCTCTCTCTCACTCTCTCTTCTATCCTATCCCTCGCTCTTTCCATTCTCTCCCTCTATCTCTATCGCGCGCGCTTTCTCTCTCTCTCTCACTCTCTCTTCTATCCTATCTTTCTCTCTCACTGCGAGAGACTCTACATCCTGCATAGGTTTACATGTCAAGGACGTCTGAGCCAGGCATTCATAACATCAGAAGTAGATAATTGGGTTCCCTATTATCTACTTCTGATAACATCTAGCTACGATACTCACGCCACGAGAGCACTCACGCGCGCGCGCAAATATGAACGCAGTAATGAAATAACAAGCTTTCCGTTTTAGTCGCACGAGAATTATTGTGTAATGTGATGTTTCTACGGTGTTTTTGTTCCAGAAAATAACCATAATCGTGTTATTTCGCATCATTTAAATGTTTTTCCTGTGAAGCTTGCCCTTCTAGTAAAGGGGAGGTAGGAAGGTCTACGTACCTGAAGCTGTACGTAGCTTACGTACCTGTAACATATACACCTGTAGCTTACGAACCTGTAACATATACACCTGTAGCTTACGTACCTGTAACATATACACCTGTAGCTTACGTACCTGTAGCTTATACACAAGCAGCTAACGTACCTGTAACATATACACCTTTACTTACGTACCTTAAGCCTTATACACCTGTATACTTACAAATACGCTGTAGCTTATACACCTGTACTTACGTACCTGTAGCTTATACACATGTAGCTTACGAACCTGATAATTATATATATATGAGCTTAACGTACCTGTAGTTGTTATACACATGGTAGCTTACCCACCCTGTAACAACTATACACCTGTAGCTTACCGACCTGTAACATATACACCTGTAAACAATACACCTGTAGCTTAACGTACCTGTAGTTTATATCACATGTATCTTAGTATCAGAGCAAAATACCAGCTGTAGTCTTACGTGACCTGTCAGCATTATACACATGTAGCCTTACGTTCACCTGTAACATATAAACCTTAACTTACGTAATTGTACATCATACACCTGTAACCACACCGCTTACGTACAGTGTAACACTATACACCTTAAATAGCTTACGTACTGTAGCATATACACCATGTAGCTTACGTACATTAAATATACACATGTACTTACGTACATGTAACATATACACTGTACTTACGTACCTGTAGCTTATACACATGTAGCTTACGTACATGTAACATATACACCTGTAGCTTACGTACATGTAACATATACACCTGTAGCTTACGAACCTGTAACATATACACCTGTAACATATACACCTGTAGCTTACTTACCTGTAGTTTATACATCTGTAGCTTACGTACCTGTAACATATACACCTGTAACATATACACCTGTAGCTTACTTACCTGTAGCTTATACACCTGTAACTTACGTACCTGTAGTTTATACACCTGTAGCTTACGTACCTGTAACATATACACCTGTAACATATACATCTGTAGCTTATACACCTGTAACATATACACATGTAACATACTTACCTGTAGTTTATATATATGTAGCTTACGTACCTGTAACATATACACCTGTAGCTTACGTACCTGTAGTTTATACACCTGTAGCTTACGTACATGGAACATATACACCTGTAGCTTACGTACCTGTAACATATACACTTGTAGCTTACTTACCTGTAGTTTATACACCTGTAGCTTATGTACCTGTAACATATACACCTGTAGCTTACGTACCTGTAGTTTATACACCTGTAGCTTACGTACATGTGACATATACACCTGTAGCTTACTTACCTGTAGTTTATACACCTGTAGCTTACGTACCTGTAGTTTATATATATATGTGTAGCTTACGTACCTGTAGTTTATATATATGTAGCTTACGTACCTGTAACATATACACCTGTAGCTTACTTACCTGTAGTTTATACACCTGTAGCTTACGTACATGTAACATACACACCTGTTGCTTACGTACCTGTAGTTTATATATATATGTGTAGCTTACGTACCTGTAGTTTATATATATATGTAGCTTACGTACCTGTAACATATACACCTGTAGCTTACTTACCTGTAGTTTATACACTAGTAGCTTACGTACCTGTAGTTTATGCACCTGTAGCTTACGTACCTGTAGTTTATACACATGTAGCTTACGTACCTGTAGCATATACACCTTTAGCTTACTTACCTGTAACATATACACCTGTAGTTTACGTACCTGTATCTTGTACATATGTAGCTTACTTACATGTAGCTTATACACATGTAGCTTACGTACCTGTAACATATACATCTGTAGCTTACGAACCTGTAGTTTATGCACCTGTAGCTTACGTACCAGTAACATATACAGCTGTAGCTTACGTACCTGTAACCTATACACCTGTAGCTTACATACCTGTAACATATACACCTGTAGCTTACGTACCTGTAACATATACACCTGTAGATTACGTACCTGTAGCTTATACACACGTAGCTTACGTACATGTAACATATACACATGTAGCTTACGTACCTGTAGCTTATACCCATTTAGCTTACGTACATGTAACATATACACATGTAGCTTACGTACATGTAACATATACACATGTAGCTTACGTACCTGTAGCTTATACACATGTAGCTTACGTACATGTAACATATACACATGTAGCTTACGTACCTGTAGCTTATACACCTGTAGCTTACGAACCTGTAGTCTATGCACCTGTAGCTTACGTATCTGTAGCNATGTAGCTTACGTACCTGTAACATATACACCTGTAGCCTACGTACCTGTAGCTTATACACCTGTAGCTTACGTACCTGTAGCTTATACACATGTAGCTTACGTACCTGTAACATATACACCTGTAGCTTACGTACCTGCAACAAATACACCTGTAGCTTACGTATCTGTAGCTTATACACATGTAGCTTACGTACATGTAACATATACACCTGTAGCTTACGTACCTGTAACATATACACCTGTAGCTTACGTACCTGTAACATATACACCTGTAGCTTACGTACCTGTAGCTTATACACATGTAGCTTACGTACATGTAACATATACATCTGTAGCTTACGTACATGTAACATATACACCTGTAGCTTACGTACCTGTAGCTCATGTTACATGTAGCTTACGTACATGTAACATATACACATTTAGCTTACGTACCTGTAACATATACACCTGTAGCTTATACACATGTAGCTTACGTACCTGTAGCTTATACACATGTAGCTTACGTACATGTAACATATACACATGTAGTTTACGTACCTGTAACATATACATCTGTAGCTTACG
>NW_014580254.1:9917-12279 GCF_000485595.1 Priapulus caudatus | reverse complement strand
CTCTCTCTCTCTCTCTCGCTCTTTCTGTCGCTCTTTCTCTCGACCTTTCCTTTTCTCCCTCTCTCTCTTCATGTCTAGCTACTCTTCCTCTATTAATTTCCCTCTCTCCCTTTCACTCTTTCCCCTGCGAGTGTTATCTCTCGATTTCTCGCGCTCTGTTTCTCTCTTTATCTCTAGCCACAGTGGACCTCTTTCCTACGGTACCCTACTCTCCTATCTCTCTTTCTCTATCCTTCGCGGTAGTGCGTGAGTGCGTGCGTGCGTGTTTGCGTGTGTGCGTGCTTGTGTATCGTTTACTGCATTAGCAGCGTAAACAGCTGGTCACCAACACCACAACAGGTGGGAACCCATTAATCCATTAACGCGTGTAAAACACAATAACTATGACAGGGGAAAAAACACAAAATATTCCATTATTACCATATTAACACGCGCTCTACTTTTTATAGGAATGATTGCGTTGCGAATGCATACATTCATAATGTTTTACAGCGCTACTGGTTGCATTGGCGGGTTGTCTCGTGTTGCATACGTGCATTTGTCACCAAACGCAGTGAGAACTCTAGTTTAAATTTTATATTTATTTTTTTATTTTTTATTAATTGGAAGTTTAAATCCCGGGCAACGTGTCTCATTTGAAAGACAAAAAACGGCGCGTTTGCACACGTACGCCAGGGATCTAATTATTTCACCGCACTCGGCGCTGATTTGCTGGTTTCAGCACACGTCACGAATGCAGACGACTCTGCTATCCGGCGTCATGACGTCGACTGGGTGACGTAGGTTCCGCGCATGAGCATGTACTATCACGATCCCCACGCCACAGTGTTTTTATTTTTTTCATTTCCTGACTCTTCAATATAGCATTATTCTTAGTTACATACGGGCGAGGCAGACTCCACTTGCCGGAATTATTTACCAAACGCAATTATTTCCATTGACATATTGTTATATGTTATGTCATCCTTAGTCATTATCTCTAACAGGATTGCTTATTTCCGGCGCGACAAATCGAAGAGCTTCCTGTGATGGTGACTTTCGTTGCACACCTAAGGTTAGATCTATAGACAGAATCAGGTTATATGTGTGATTCTTTACTGTGGAGTAAATCCCTCGTAAATGATGTTGAACAAAATTAATCAGGCATAATTGAGCACGATATTGAAATGCTCTCTCCGAGAATAGTAAAGCGGTTTGAGCATTACTGATTGCGTTCGTGTGTGCCTGTGTGCGTGAGTGCCTGTGTACGCGTGCGTGCGTGCGTGCGTGCGTGTATGCGTGCGTGCGTGTGTGTGTGTGTGTGTGTGTATGCCTGTATGCGTGCGGATATGCGTGTGTGCGTGCCTGTATGCGTTTGTGTGTACGCGTGCGTTTATGTCTGTATGTTTGCGTGCGTGTGTGTGTGTGTGTTCCTGTATGCGTGCGTGTGAACGCGTGCGTGCGTGCATGTCTGTATATGCGTGCGTGTGTGCTTGTATGCGTGCGTGCGTGCGTGCGTGCGTGCGTGCCTGTATGAGCGCGTGCGTGTGTACGCGTGCGTGTATATGTGAGTGTATGCGCGTACGTACATGCCTGCGTGCGTGTTTGCTTATGCGCGGTGTATAAGTGCGTGTGTGTGTTTATGTAGGTGTGCGTACCGTGCGTGTGTGCGTGCATGCGTGTATGTGTGTGTGCTTTTGTTTGTTTGTTTGCGTATGCGTGCGTGTTCGCGCCAGTGAATGTATGCGTGTGCATGTATGCGTGCGTGCGTGTCTGTGTGCGTGCAGTGCGTGCATGCATGCGTGTACGCGCCAGTGAATGTATGCGTACGTGCATGTCTGTGTGCGTGCGTGCGTGTATGCGTGAGCGTATGTGCGTGTGTGTGTGCGCGTATGTGCGTGTGCCTGCGTGTATGCGTGTTGAGTTCTCGCACGTAATGTGCTGACGTCATACTACGTCATCGCTTTCATGGCTTCATAATCAGAGCTAAGTGTTTGTAGGTCATACTAATTGTAGGTCGTACTAATTGCCGAGTAGACGCAGGAAAACTGCATAAAAGGAAACATAAAAACAAAAAAAACACCGCAAAATCGCTTGTTAGTTAGTTGCTGCGAGGGTTTAGAGCGCAGCTGCTACACTACCTGCTGCAGCAGCTGCTGCTGCATGGCGCAAAAATACAAAAAAAACTACATTTTCGAATTTGAGCGACGCACGCGATTATATAAGCGGCCGCCATCTTGTGATGGGCAAAATATCAGTGTGTGTGTGTGTGTGTGTGTGTGTGTGTGTGTGTGTGTGTGTGTGTGTGTGTGTGTGTGTGTGTGTGTGTGTGTGTGTGTGTGTGTGTGTGGCACGCACGCAACGGCGCGCGGCGCGCGCACAC
>NW_014580254.1:2500-9312 GCF_000485595.1 Priapulus caudatus | reverse complement strand
AGAGAGAGATGATGAGATAGTGGAGCAGCGATGAGAGTAGAGAGAGAGGGAAAGAGAGAGAGAGGAGTCAGAGCAGAGTAGTAGAGCGAGAGAGAGGAGAAGAGTAAAACGGCACATACCTCCTGTATGTAAGTTATTTTGTGTTAGCGAGGTGTGTAGTTAGTTTGGCTTGGGCGGACACGATTTTCCGTGTCGTCAGTGATTAGATATGGCTCCACTAATGCTTGCCTTGGCTGATGGAGCCGAGTTGGTAGGCTTAATGATGCTATGTAGTTCTAATGTTTGTGTAGGTCTTCATATGTTTACTGGACGTTCTGAGTGCTTATTATTGATTATTAGTAGTAGTAAGTTAAGTAGTAGTAGTATATTATTTAATGCGTTATGTTTGCATGCTAATGTTTGTGTAGTGTCTTACGAAAGTTTGTCTGTGTCTAGTAATGTTTGTAATGTCTACTAGTGGTTTGTATGTCTTACTAATGTTATAATGCAGTGGGTCGGGTGCTATTAGTTTGGTGTTTGTCTACTACTTTGTTGTTTGTACTATAATGGTTTGACGTGTGGTCACTAATGATTTGTGTATAGTTTACTGAATGTTGTGTGTATGTCTACTAATTTTGCTGATGTTTTATTTCTACTAATGTGTTGTGGTTATGTTACATTAATGTTTGTGTTGGTTTACTAATGTTTGTGGTGTATGTCCTACTAATGTTTGTGTATGTACTAATGTTTGTGTATGTCCTACTATATAATGTTTGTGTATGTCTATATGTGTATTTCTGCTAATATTTGTGTATATCTACTAATGTTTGTGTATGTACAATACCGCTGATTCTGTACATAACAGAATATTGAAGATGATTACCTTAAATAATTATTAATTAAAAGGTATAATTAATTATTAATTAATAGGTATAATTCGTCGGGAACGGCTCACGGCAATGCGCAGAACTTCACCGAACCTTACGTCACTCTCCGCGACGGCCATTGGACGAAACCTTACTTCGATTGCGGAGGTGGCGACATCTGGATGGTGACATTTTCCGTTCCCATTTTTGGACCACAGATCGTGAGCGGAAAGAAGCAAGGAATCAAATTCATGTAATTAAAATTTGTATACCGTCAGCCATAATATAATTATATATAACTATATATATATATGTTCGTGTGCTGTGTGTGTGTGTCGTGTGTGTGTCTGTGTGTGTCGCTATGCGCGTGTGGCGTGTGTGTCGCGATGCTGCGTATGGTGCGTGCGGCGTGCAGTGTGCGCTCGTCAGCGCAGTGCGCGTAGCTGGCGTGGCGGTGCTGTTGTGTCCGCCGTGTGCGCGGGCCCGTGTGCCGTTTGGTGCGTGGGTGCGCAGTAGGGCGTGTGGCAGTGTGCTGTGTTTGTTTGTTTTGTTTATGGTTGTCGTGCGTGTTGTGCTGTGTGTGTGTGTGTGTGTGCGTGTGTGTGTATGCGTGTGGTGTGTGTGTGTTGTGGTGTGTTGTGTGTGTGTGTGTCGTGTATGCGTGTGTGTGTGTGTGTGTGTGTGTGTGTGTGTGTGTGTGTGTGTGTGTGTGTTGTGCGCGCTTCGCCGTGTGCTGGGTTCCGTTTGCGTATATATAACGTGTTATAATTTAGCCATCATTGATTTTGCATAGGAAGCAGACGCCTGCATAATATAGTACTCTACCCGCTTCTCTCTCTCTATTCTCTCCTCTTCTACATCTCGTCTCTCTCATGCTCTCCTCTCCTTCCTTTCTACTCGCGCGCCCTTGTCTCTCGTCTCTCTCTCTTCTCGCTACCCGCTCCATCGCTGTCGCTCTCTCTCGTCTCTCTCTCTTCCTCTCTCTCTCTCTCTCGGTCTTTCTCTCTGCCCCATCTCTTCTCGCAGCTCCATCGCTGTCTCTCTCTCGTCTCTCTTTTCTCTCTCTCTCGTCTCTCTCTCTCTCTCTCTCTCTTCTCGCTAGCATACACATCGCTGTCTCTCCTGTCTCATCTCTCTCGCTCTCTCTCTCTTCATCTCCTTTCTCTCTCTCGTCTCTCTCGGTAGCTTCATCGCTGTCTCTCTCTTCGTTAATTCGGCACGTGCTTTCTTTCTCGCGCTCCACACGCACTCACGACAAGTATAACACACACACGGCCAGTGTGTGTGTGTGTGTGTGTGTGTGTGTGTGTGTGTGTGCGCGCGCGTGTGTGGGTGTGTGTGCGTGTGCGTCTCTCTCTCTCTCTCTCGCTCTTTCTGTCGCTCTTTCTCTCGACCTTTCCTTTTCTCCCTCTCTCTCTCTTCATGTCTAGCTACTCTTCCTCTATTAATTTCCCTCTCTCCCTTTCACTCTTTCCCCTGCGAGTGTTATCTCTCGATTTCTCGCGCTCTGTTTCTCTCTTTATCTCTAGCCACAGTGGACCTCTTTCCTACGGTACCCTACTATCCTATCTCTCTTCCACTATCCTTCGCGGTAGTGCGTGAGTGCGTGCGTGCGTGTTTGCGTGTGTGCGTGCTTGTGTATCGTTTACTGCATTAGCAGCGTAAACAGCTGGTCACCAACACCACAACAGGTGGGAACCCATTAATCCATTAACGCGTGTAAAACACAATAACTATAACAGCGAAAAAAAAAAATTCCATTATTACCATATTAACACGCGCTCTACTTTTTATAGGAATGCTTGCGTTGCGAATGCATACATTCATAATGTTTTACAGCGCTGCTGGTTGCATTGGCGGGTTGTCTCGTGTTGCATACGTGCATTTGTCACCAAACGCAGTGAGGACTCTAGTTTTAATTTTACATTCATATTTTTATTTTTTATTAATTGGAAGTTTAAATCCCGGGCAGCGTGTGTCATTTGGAAGACAAAAAAAAACGGCGCGTTTGCACACGTACGCCAAGGATCTAATTATTTCACCGCACTCGGCGCTGATTTGCTGGTTTCAGCACACGTCACGAATGCAGACGACTCTGCTATCCGGCGTCATGACGTCGACTGGGTGACGTAGGTTCCGCGCATAAGCATGTACTATCACGATCCCCACGCCACAGTGTTTTTATTTTTTTCATTTCCTGACTCTTCAATATAGCATTATTCTCAGTAACATACGGGCGAGGCAGACTCCACTTGCCGGAATTATATACCAAACGCAATTATTTCCATTGACATATTGTTATATGTTATGTCATCCTTAGTCATTATCTCTAACAGGATTGCTTATTTCCGGCGCGACAAATCGAAGAGCTTCCTGTGATGGTGACTTTCGTTGCACACCTAAGGTTAGATCTATAGACAGAATCAGGTTAGGTTAGATGTAGGTAGGGGAAGCAGGTGAGGTTAGATGTAGGTAAGGGAAGCAGGTGAGGTTAGATGTAGGTAGGGGAATCAGGTGAGGTTAGATGTAGGTAGGGGAATCAGGTGAGGTTAGATGTAGGTAGGGGAATCAGGTGACGTTAGCCAGGTTCAATGTTCGTCATAGCAATTACAAGGATATCACTAGTAGCTTCTATCTTGGCATTGTCTTTTCGTCGCCAACCATCAGGCTCGCTAGCGTCGTTTTAGCATTGCACAATTCATGGAGTTTTTATAATGAAGATTTTTCACTTACTTATTACTACTACTACTACTACTAATATTACTGTTAAGAATAATAATAATAATAATAATAAAATATTAATATATAAGATCCGGGTGTTCTACCACATATAATAATTCTATACGTCTGGCTAGTTCTTTGTCAGGTTTTGCGTGGATAATTGCTTTCTGCTTTAAGTTCTTATTCTGTCCCGCTAGCACATTGCAGTTGCCGCAAACAACATCGCTCGTAGACAATTCACCGCTTTTAATAATTAAATCCGGATGATTAATTAAATTTAATTAAGACGAAAATATTGGCGCTGCATTGTTATCCGAATGGATTGTCTGCGAAAAAAAATCACATTCACGAACTGTATTTTTTTACGTTTTACTTCGACGTTTAACCCTTTCACCGTCTATCGAGTTAAAAATATATATCTATAAGCACTGGCTGAAGGTGAATCCATGAACACCATGCAAATTTCACAGCCTGAAATACGCATAGTAGAAAGGCTAACGTTTACTTTGGGAACGCGGGATTTGCTCATTTTAATTAACTAGGAACCGTGAAATACTGGATAAGGTATAAGTAAACAGTCCAGCGGGATGCAGGAAAGCCTAAATTACGATTTTAATTAATCCGGTAACCAAGTAAATGTCACATTTTCTTACCTGGGAAATTGGGAATCAAGCCCCCACCTACTTCTCCCCGTTCTTTGTTCATGGCCGGTAACCTTTCCCTCCCTCCATACACAGTAATCCTTCTTCCTCTCTTCACAATAACCCCCCCCTCCCTCCCCTTCCTCCCCTCACAGGTAGCGTGTTGTCTGAGTGTTATACTTAGCGGCGGCTACATTGACAGCCAGCTGTTGCTAGTGTGTCTGTCGTGTCATACAAGAAGCAGCAGCAGCCGATCAGATAACAACGATGACGTCATGCCATTGATCTCTACACATCACCGTCATCGTCATCTCACAGGCGCCTGCGTCCCCGGATGTACGCGCGCGGATGCCGGAAACTGACCGCATTACCGCCTAGCGGATGCGAGATTTTCATTTCCCGTCTCGATGTTACTAATGGCGGAAGAATTCGTACTGTCGGGTTCGGCCTGAGTCTAATTACGAAGTTAAAACTTTACAATTTTCTTTTAATTTAGTTGCGGGAAAAATTTATTACGAGGTGTCTATACCGGTTCGCAGCTAATTAAAGCGGTGCAATTTCGCGACTAGGAGGGAAATCTTGCTGCGCTCCTCCCTTCTTACGCTCCTTCCTTCTCACCTTCTCAGTGGTGAAGCAGACAGACTTACAGCAGGAGAGAGGGAGAGGAGAAAGAGGGGGAGGGAAGAAAGAGGGGGAGGGGAGAAAGAGGGGGAGGGGAGAAAAAGTGGGATGATAAAGAGAGACATAGATAGAGAGAGAGTGTGACAGAGAAAAAAGAGAGAGAAAGAAAGAGAGAGAGCGAGAGAGAGCGGCCGGAGAGACTGAGAACGAATAGAGGGACGGGGCGAACGAGAGAGAGAGAGGGAAGGAGAGCGAGAAATGAGAAAAAGAGGAGGAGAGGCCCCGAGAGAGAGAGAGAGAGAGCGATAGATTTTTTTTTTTTTTTTAAGCGGCGGCGTAGAGAGAGAGGAGAGGGAGGGGAGATGGGGGAGGAGAGGAGAGAAGAGAGAGAGGAGAGCGATTACGAGAGAGAGAGACTGAGAGGAGCAGAGGGACCGGAGAGACGGGAGAGAGAGAGAGGAGAGCGAATGGAGACGATAGAGAGAGAGAAGAGAGAAAGAGAAGAGCAAGAGAGATGAGCGAGCGATATAGAATGAGAGAGAGAGAGAGAGAGAGAGAGAGAGAGAGTGAGAGAGAGAGCGCGAGAGAGATAATATATACAGATGACAGAAATGTCACGATATCAGAACAACTAGCAGAGAAACGTAATCGCAGCTGCGAGCGAAGCTACGATAAGAATAAACGTAAGGTAATTCGCTGTGTCACAAAACCCTACTGGTTAGATGAGAATCGATTATAAAACTTATACGATGTCATATACATTTATTGTTGTCAACTGTAGGACACGCAGGTTGTACAGACTAGTCACGCGTATGAAGCTGGGTCGAAAAGATGGGACGATCACGTGACAATACGTACAAGATGCGGTATCGCGAGACGCGAGCGCCAAGACTCATCAAAACGTCGAAAACAAGAGAACAGATCTCCACTCGCAAATGCTTCTGATGATATATAACCGGAAGAAGTCGTTTCCGTCGGAGTTTTCAGTAAAGTACAGATTTCACCAAAAATATCAAATATAATCGTCTAATATATAAAATTACTATCAACATAATTGCAAGTTTTTTGTATAATTTTGTTTCGTTAATAATCGTCGTGTGTTTGACGCGAGAGGGCGCGACTGTGCCAGCCTACAAGAAAGTTTGAGGCTGATTTCGTTCATACAAAGCGGCCTTAGTTAATTCTGATTATTATTAATTATGATGAAACAATTATTATAAACGATGACGCTGTGCGGAGTGATAAACATAACATCAAAAACAAATAAAATACGCGAAACAACAAACCCATAATAAATTGACGTCACGAGTCTAAATTCACGTGTCATCTTTCAAAATGATGTTTCGAAAAAATTACGGATATGTTATGGATATGACTATGAACATATGAGTATAATAATTTATGACAGATTCATCACAATTGTCGTTGTTTTCACAATCGTCGCAACCGACTCACCATGGAAATCGTCTCTGTATTGTGTTTCAGCCCACGAAATATATTTATTGTTAGATGTCACAAGGCTATATAAAAGTTATTATAATAATAATAAAGCTATGGATGTTATGTAGGGTCGTGGACTATAAGCAACGTTCTCCGGCATAAATAAATAAGCAACATAAATAACATGAATCATTTGTTTGAAGCGATAGTTGCGTTTTTGTAATTTGTAACTGTTTTTCGATTATTGTAAATTCGTATTTATTACATATATTTTAGGGGGGGCACAGTTATTTCCTAAGTTTTTTTTGCGCCAAATTCTAGGTGCCTGGCCCTTCCCCATTCTCCCAGATGGTACGTCGCTGAAAATGTACGAGCGCGATCTGTAACATGGTATTTGTGTAATCGTAACATTAAACCACACGTTACTAATTCTCGTCTTGATTGTTTTATAAGGCTTCTAGTTTCGCAAGATTAGATTGGTAATGTAGATGGGCGCGATGATGCCTCGTGTAAGTAGGTCAACATTAGAAATAACCCCGAGCGC
>NW_014580253.1:16938-19476 GCF_000485595.1 Priapulus caudatus | reverse complement strand
GAGAGAGAGAGAGAGAGTACAGCACGTTAGATATTTGATTTCCGTGAGTGATTATAGCCACTCTTGCGAAGTGCTATTGCATTAGAAAAGCTTTCACACTGTTATACTCTTGCACGTCTTTTTTTACTGTTATTTCGCTCACTAAGCAGTAGTGTGACTATAATTGGAGATAGATTGTCGCTGCTCGGATCTTGTAACGGCGATTGGCTGCCGAGTATCGCCTTGTTTTTCCTGCCGTCGTACAATTAATGAGCCTGTATGTGTGTGTGTCTAATCGGATCTACCTGGGTACACGGGGAGCCATTTATACACACACACGCACGCTCGCACGCTCGCACGCACGCACACACACGCACACACACACGCGCACGCACACGCGCACGCGCACGCACGCACACACACTTCTCTCTCTCACACACACACACACACACATGCACACGCGCACANGACATGGGTACACGGGGAGCATTTATACACACACACGCACCGCTCGCCGCACGCAGCACGTCGCACGCACCGCACGCTACGCACACGCGCACCGCACACGCGCCAACGCACGACACGCACACACACTCTCTCTCTCACACACACACAACACACAGGACACGACACACACACACAACAGCACACACCACACACACACAAGACACACACACACAAACAACAACACAGCACAACACTCTATACATGCACAACCAAACACAACACACACACACACACACACACGCCACCACACCACACAACACACACACTTGCTACCACACAGCACAACAAAAAAAAACAACACACACACACAGACACACACCACACACACACACACAACACACACACACCTCACCTCTTCTCCCAGTCACCCCCCGCTGCCTTGCCCGCACTCGTCTCTGCTCTCTCTCTTCTCGTCTCTCTCTCTCTCTCTCTCTCTCTCTCTCCTCCCTCTCTCTCTCTCTTCTTCTCTCTCTGTTTGCGCGCTGTCTATCTTTTATACATGAGGACGTCGGCGGCTGTGTTCGATCGGCGGGAGCGCCCTGGCCTGGCCTGGCCTGGACTGGCGTGTGTTTCCCGCGCAATTATTGCCGTAGTAATTGCGCGCGGCAGTGCTGCGGCAGCAGCCGACACACTCAATAATTCACGCCGGCCCTTGTTTAGATTCTTAAAGCTACTATTTAGCGGTATTTGGTTATGCCGCGTGGAAGCGGCCGTCGCGCATCGTCAGCGTCCACAGCCATCGCCATCATCATCGTCGTCGTCATTATTATTATCATAATTTCAATCATCTTTATCATCATCAGCAGCAGCAGTAACAGTTGCAGTAATAGATGTCAGTGACGGTAACATCGCCATCGTCATCGTCGTCGTCGTCGTCGTCATCATCAACATTATTATCATCATTTCAATAATCTTTATCAGTATCATTAGCAACAGTAGCAGTAGCAGCAACAGAATGATGTTAGTGATGGTAACATTGCCTTTCAATCGCTGCTAACTGTTCATTCACTCGACAACACTCACACACTCATTCACTCGCTCACACACTCGCTCACTCACACACTCACTAACATTCACTCACTCGCTCACACACACTCACACACTCGACAAGGTAAAGCGAATGTATGTGTGTGTGTGCGTGCGTGCGTGTGTGCGTGCGTGCGTGCGTGCGTGCGTGCGTGTGTATGTGTTGTGTGTGTGTGTGTGTGGTGTGTGTGTGTGTGTGTGTGTGTGTGTGGTGTGTGTGCAGTGCGTGCGTATGCGGCTGCGTGCGCGTGACGTGTCGTGTGCGTTTGTAATGTAGCCGCGTGTGGGCATGCCGTGGCGTCGTGTGGCGATGCCGTGCGTGCGGTGCGCATCCGTGACTGCGTGCGTGCGTGGTGCGTTGCGTGCGTAGGCTTCAACCGGACTAAAGCCTCTAAAGTTACTGGCTTTCAGAGCTTATAGCGTGTGCAGCTCAATTCCCCCTGCACATACACACACCCGCGCGCCACACGACACAGCACACACAACACACACACACACACACACACACACACACACACACACACACACACACACACACACACACACACACACACACACACACACACACACACACACACACAGCTATAGGGTCGCTATAGCACATCATCGCGTCTGGCCACAACACGCTGCGGTGACTAATAGTAATAGAAGCTTTATCGATCGGACAGACGAGTTGGCAGCGTTCCCAGCGGCAGCAGCGGTCACCCGAAGCTGCTGTAAAATCCTCGATGCTAGCGGGAGGGAGAGGGGGAGGGGGAGGGGAAGGGGAGGGGGATTATGTGTGCCAGCGGGGAGGAGGGGGTTTCGCGGATTTATTGCGGCGCTGTGATGGTGGTCTGACGGGTATTACCACCCGCTGTGATGACCTATCTCTCTCTCGCTCTCAGGCTCGTACACACACATGCGGGCCGCGCGCGCACACACACACACACACACACACACACACACACACACACACACACACACACACACACACACACACACACACACACACACACACACACACACACACACACACACACACAC
>NW_014580253.1:10932-14266 GCF_000485595.1 Priapulus caudatus | reverse complement strand
TTCTCTCTCTTTCTCTCTCTTTCTCTCTCTCTACCTACCATTCTGCCTCCCTTCCGTGCTTTTTCTCTCTCCCTCTCTCTTTCTCTCCCTCATCTTTTTCCTACTCGCTTTCTTCCTCTCAATCTCTCTCCCCATCTCCATCTCTCTCCCATCCTTTGTATTTTCCCCTCTCCTCTCCTCTCTCCCTCTCTCCCCTTTTCTCTTTTTCTGTGCACTGGTTGCGGGCTATCCGAGATGTGAATCTGAATACAAACGAACCCTCCGTCTGCCACGCCTAGCGCGTGCGGGAGAGAGCGGGTAGCATATATTGCAGTCTCACTAGCTTAGTGAGACTGTAATATATGCTACCCGCTAAAAATGGAAAAAATACAAAATAAAAAAATAAAATAAAAATAAAAATAAATTAAATTAAAGCCGTTTGTGAAACAACGTTGAACTGCTGAACAGCCGTCATTGGTGATAGGTGTTTGTGCGGCAGGCCAGTATTCTATATTATTCTATTTCTAGGCTAGTATTCTATATTATTCTATTTCTAGGCCAGTGTTCTATATTATTCTATTTCTAGGCTAGTATTCTATATTATTCTATTTCTAGACTATTATTCTATAGTATTCTATTTTTATGTTATTATTCGATATTATTCTATTTCTAGGCCATTATTCTATATTATTCTATTTCTATGCTATTATTCTATATTATTCTATTTCTAGGCTATTATTCTATATTAATCTATTTTTAGGCGTTCTTTTGTTTGAGGGGGCTGATTTGAAAGGTGTTGGTTTGTTGTTGTTGGTGTAGTGTGCGTTCACAGCATGTTGGTGACTTGAATGGGTTGGTTTTTGCTGTTATTTAGTATGACAAGCATTACATTGTTGTCTTGGCGTTGTTGACTTCACGTTAGCGTTCACTCGCATATATATCTTTTTTTCTCTCTCATTCTCTTCTCTCTCTCGTTCTCTCCCCATCTTTTATTTTCTCTCTATCTCTCGCTATCGCTCTCTCGTTCACTTCTATCGCATTTCTCACCTGTCAGCAATCAATCAATCAATCACGCAGGTTTCTCACCTGTAGTCCACCTGTAATCATCTAAACTCGTTAGCCGCACCTGGCGAGATTCTAATCTTTACGTGATAGAGAGAAGAACGATGTTGGGTCATACACCGAGACACATGAGATACAGGGAGGGGGCGGAGGCAAGGTTATGTTGGCGTGGCAATAAGGGGCTTCGTATCTGTATTCAGCATTCACATCTCGGATAGCCCGCAACCAGTGCACAGTAAAAAGAGAAAAGGGGAGCAGAGGGAAGAGAGGGACGAGGAGAGGGGAAAACACCAAAAGGCATGGGAGAGATGGAGATGGCGGAAGAGAGATTCGAGCAGGAAGAGAAAGCGAGTAGGAAAAGATGAGGGAGAGAAGAGAGAGGATCAGAGATGAAAAAAGCACGGCAAGGACGGCAGTAATGCTAGGTAGCAGAGAGAGAAAGCAGAGAGAAAGAGAACGATACGATGTAGAGACAGAGAGGAGAGGGAGGAGAACGAGAGAGAGGAGAGACGAGACGACGAGAAGAGGAGAGAGAGAGAGAGGAGGCCGGAGAGGATATGGATCGAGGGAAGGCGATGCTGCGAGAGGAGCGATGAATAAAGATAACTTGAGACTAACAGCGAGCGAGAGCGAGAGAGAGAGAGAGGAGGAACGGAGACAGGCAAGAGGAAGGTGGGAACGAGCGAGCGAGCAAACGAAAGAAGACTAATCAACGACAGCGCGTCTTCGTCGATCGATCAATCATCGGAATTCCGTCTGCGCCTCCACGCATTCTCGCTCCCCGCTCCACCATGCTCCCGCTTTCTCTCTCTCTCTCTCGCCGACCATTCTTCCCCGGCAAAGCGCAGACGCCTGGCTTCGCGGTACCTAATTGCCTTTGATGGCTATCCGCGCTCTCGTCCTCATCTGATTTCGGCCTGGCGAGCCGCCGAAAAAAACACTTCACCGCCTCAGCGTCTTCAAAGAGCCTTTCGTGAGTCTGTGCGCCGCGCTCGTGAGTGTTTTGCAGACGAGAGCGGATTCTGTAGTAACTGTGGTACGCACGCACCGCTGTGGTGCGCGCTGCCGTACGCACGCACATGCACCCATCCGAGCGCGTCACGTGACTTGCATCCGGAGGAAAACCGCGAAGACTGTTGGCGAGTNATATATAACATACTATATACTGCCATACTGAACTATGCCAGTATCTTAACGAAAATGATTAAAGTAAGTTTCCGCAAAGTGCGTCTCTGATTGGGTCGGACAATTGCTGAAGAGTCGGTGACCTAAATAGTTCATTGATCTGCGAATTCCTTGTTATATATTTACATAGTTCTATTGCCGAACTGATACGAATTTATTAAGTGCACGCGATATTTCGTATATCGTTTATCTGTAGTTTGCAATCACAATAAGTTTCTATTATGCAGCATGTCGATACCAGAAACCGTAGAGAAGACAAACATAATCTGTGATAGTGATAGCGGTAATTGGTGGACGGATATAATTCGTATTCATCTAATGAGGAACCTGACACAGTTGGTTCGTAATGTTTACAGCTAGTACGGAAATGGAGGCCTCTTGTGTCATCACATATTAGCAGCTGCAAATCGGAAATTTCGCCTGCAATTTTTATGCTGTTATTATTATGATGGCCATTATCATTATCATCATAACCATCATCGTTAATGTCATCATCATCATCATCATCATCATCATCATCATCATCATCATCATCATTATCATTATCATCATCATCATCATCATCATCATCATCATCATCATCATCATCATCATCATTATCATCTTCTTCTTCTTCTTCTTCTTCTTCTTCTTCTTCTTCTTCTTCATTATCATCATCATTATCATCATTATTATCATCATTATTATCATAACCATCATCGTTGTCATCATCACCATCATCATCATTATCATCATCGTTGTCATCATCATCATCATTATCATCTTCTTCTTCTTCTTCTTCTTCTTCTTCTTCATTATCATCATCATTATCATCATCATTATCATCATTATTATCATAACCATCATCGTTGTCATCATCATCATCATCATCATCATTATCATCATCGTCGTCATTATCAAAAACAACAACAACAACATCGATATCCACAACAACAATTTCCACAACAACGACAACAACAACAATAGCCACAACAACAAAAACAGCAGCACAAACAACAACAACAACAACAACAACGACAACAACAATAACAAATGGCAAAGCAACGTGCCTGCAAGAGAGGTTGCCGCCTACTGTCTCTGTTCGGATCTCAAAAATAAAAAATAAAAA
>NW_014580253.1:3370-10907 GCF_000485595.1 Priapulus caudatus | reverse complement strand
GGAGGAGGAGGCGGCGGCAGCGGCGGAGGAGGAGGAGGAGGGGTAGGAGGAGGAGGCAGCGGCGTAGGAGGAGGAGGAGGGGTAGGAGGAGGAGGAGGAGGAGGCAGCGGCGGAAGAGGAGAAGGAGGCGGCAGCGGCGGCTTAGATCCAAGACGACCATCAATTCACAGTGCAAACGTACAAGTAAAACCCCTCCGGGAGGAGGTGGTGTGGGAGGGGGAGGGGCCGCTCTCTCGTACTGACGCCTGTAATGCATTATATATATATATATATAGAGAGAGAGAGACGCGTCTTCTATTAGTCATTAGGGATAGCTGGGAGTGAGTATGGATAGGGGATGGAGGAGGGAGCGCATGAAAAACTGCGCGCAGAGGCGACGCGTAATATCAAATAATAATGATGATGATGTTTGAGTTTTTAAGCGCGCGTACAGTAGCCGCTGTTGATGCAGGGAAGCTGTGTAGGGAGTCTGTAGGGAATTGCTGCTCTGTCGAGGGCAGCAGAATTGCTGCTCTGTCGAGGGCAGCAGTTGTAGAGTGATTCCGCTTCGAAAGTTTCTGTCTATATGCTCGGGTGCAAATTCACGCACGCAGGCATGAACGCGCATGAATGCACGTACGCACGCACGTACGCACGCGCAGATGCGCGCACACACAGAGACACGCACACACACACACGCGCGCGCGCGCGCACACACACACGCACACACACACACACACACACACACACACACACACACACTACTAGCTACTACTACAACAACTGCTCTGTTGCCGCTGCTGCTGCTGCTGCCGCTGCTGCCGCTGCTGCCGCTGCTGCCGCTGCTGCCGCTGCTGCGTAGCCTAGCTATCGCCGCCAGCACTTATATTGCCACGTATCTCATTATTGCGTCTTTGTGGAGGCAAATTCCGCACCAGAGCGGGAGAATCCACGGCCGCTCGTCCGTCGGCCCGTCCCCATCGACATCCATCTCAATCTCCGCACGCCAGCAACAAGATCCTAGTTTCATTACCCGCAGATGAAAGCCGCACGCACGCACGCACGCACGCACGCACGCACGCACCCACGCACGCACGCACGCACGCACGCACGCACGCACGCACGTACGTACTCATGGAAACACGCACAGACGCACATAGCTCTAACGATTAGACGGAATGAGGATAGAGAGCGAAAAGAAAAGAGATAGTGATAGATTATATGTTTGTATGTTTGCGTGCTCGTGCGTGCGCGTGCGTGCGCGTGCGTGCGTGCAGGATCATGCCTATGGTAAGCTTACCGGACTCTCTGCTCCTCCTCCGTGTGGAGTTCCTTCGCCTTCTCCAGTACCGCAGCTATATGCAGCCTCTCGTCGTCCGTCAGGTGCGACAGGTCGGGCTGCGGCGGCAGGTCGGGCGAGTGTCGGTCGCCGAACAGCGACGACGACGACGTCTGGCGAGACAGCGTCGCCAGCAGGCCGCCGGGAGCCGACGACAGACCGGAGACGCCAGACATCATAGACTGCCGCTCCGAGGCCGGCTCCGAGATCATAGACTGCCGCTCCGAGGCCGCCTCCGACATCGGCGTGCCCGAGCCCTCCGACGCCTGGCTCGTCTCGTTGCCCATGGCAACGCGGTGGCGCTGTTACTGGCGCTGTCACTCGGCCGCGCGGTGGCGCTGTTGCGCCTGCAGTTTGAGATTATCTAGCAGACGACGTAGACGATGCTCTAGCCGTCGCAGTAGCAGCCTTCGTATAGCAGACGAAGTAGTTGGTTCACTAGCAGAAGCCGCTCACATATTACCGAGTAGGCAGTAGCGTTGTCAATTCTCACACACGGGTAGCTTTCGTAGCAGACGCAGCGAAAACTCTTCTAACATACGCAGCTATATTTTTCGTAGCAGACTCAGCTATATCTTCATTAACAGACGCAGCTATATCATCCCTAGCAGATGCTGCTATAGGATCCGTTAATTACACAGCTATATTATCCGTAGCAGATTTAGCTAAAACTTCTATAACAGACGTAGCAATAAGAGCCGTAGTAAACGTTAGCTATATTATCCGTGGCAGATACAGATCTAGCGTCTGCAGCAGAAACAGCTTGATCTTCCGTAGCAGTAGCCGCTTGTAGAAGAGGACGGACCTTACGTAGCTGTAGCAGCCTGGCGGTCGTACCGCTGTCACTCTAGCCGCACCGAATCCGCCGTGTACGTGTGCGAGTGAAGAGGTAGAGTGAGCGGCCAGCGACACCGTCGGCGTTCTTCCGTCACCATGGCGACGAGCGGCGAGCGACGCGCGACGACGCGGCGATGCGAAATGTCATTGTAGGCGAGCGGCCGACGTTTTCCGCAGGTGCCCGCATCCTCACTGCACGTATACGCCGGCAGTGTGCTGCCGCACGCACGAATGCACGCACGCACGCACGTACGCAAGCACAAATGCACTCACGCACGAATGCGCACACTCGCGCAAGCACGGACGAATGCACACAAGCACGCACGCAAGCACGAATGCACAGACGCACGAATGCGCTCACTCACGCAAGCACGAACGAATGTACACACGCACGCACGCACACACGCACGAAAGCACGAACGAACGAATGCGCGCACGCACGCAGCACCGAAGAATATGCTCTCCGCAGTCTCCCCCCGACTCCCGCGCGAATGAAACACTATGGCTTCACCTCGCGGGCTCGGGATGCGGAGGCTGAGGAAGATGCTGCTGCTTTCGCCGCCTACAGCAGCAAGAGGAAGAAGCTTCGATTAGCTTCAAAGGGCGGCGCTGAGTCACGGTGGTGCGTCGACGACTGAGGCGAAGAACTCAGCCGTCAGTGCGTCGCCATTGATTTGCGCCTTGCTTGCGCGTAAAGCCCGTACGGTACTGACTCTGCATGCGCACCGCGGACGGACGGATGATTGTTGTCGATTTACCGTCCCCCCCTGCTCGCGCTCTCTCTCCTCCGCCTGTGGGTTGTGAGCGCCGTCTGTCGGTGACAGCTCGCACTGCGTACGGCTGTCGGTTTCACCTACACGCTTCCCCTTGCTGCCTGGCTTTCCCTGAGTTTCCTGGCTGCTTCCGTTCGTCGGCGTCGAATCCGGAATTCGTCGGACGGAAAACGGATCCGGCCGACGGATTAAATACACACGGCGACGACGGACGCTGCGTTCGGTGCGCCCTCTGGAACGAAATCACACATCATGCGACGTTAGTGGAGAGCATTCGCCGACGTGTATTGCGTGCGGAAACAATCAGGCGGTGGTCGGCAGCGACGGCAGCGGTGGCGGAGGCGGAGGAGAAGGGGTAGGAGGAGGAGGAGGAGGAGGAGGGGTAGGAGGAGGAGGGGGAAGGGTAGAAGGAGGAAGAGGGGTAGGAGGAGGAGGCAGCGGCGGAGGAGAGTATTCTCTCTCTCTCTCTCTCTCACTCTCTCTCTCTCTCTCTCTCTCTCTCTCTCTCTCTCTCTTCTCTCTCTTTCTCTCTCTCTCTCTTCTCTCTCTCTCCTCCCTCTGCTCCTCTCCTTCTCGGTCTTCTCTCTCTCTGCGTCTTTCTCTCTCTCTCTCTCTCTCTCTCTCTCTCTCGTCTCTCTTCTTCTCTTTCTCTCTCTCTCTCTCTCTCATCTCTCTCTACCTCTCTCGTCTGCTATCTGGCAGAGCGAGCCGGCCTCCTGGGTTGATGAGTTTTCGTCAACAGTGGAGCGCCGACAGCGCGGCGTCGCGGCGCAAGTGCGATGAAATTCATGAGGCGCGCCACTCGAGTTCTGGCGAGCGTCTTAAGGCTGGGAGCTTTTAAGGCTGCGCATGGCGAGTGTCTTGAAGGCCTGCATTGCGACGCTTTAGGAGCGTTTTTAAGCTGCTGGCGAGCGCTTAAGGCTGGCGAGCTCTGTTTTAAGTGCATGGCGGGCGTCTTAGAGCGTTCTTACAGGCTGCATGGGAACGTCTTAAGGCCTGCGAGCGCGTCTTAGCGCTCGCCATGGCGAGCGTCTTAAGGCTGGCGAGCGTCTTAAGGCTGCATGGCGAGCGTCTGAAGGCTGCATGCGAGCGCCTTCTCCAAATATAAGAAGCTAGCATAAAAAAAAAAAAAAAAAAAAAAAAAGGCAAAAAAACTCGGCTGCATGGCGAGCGTTCTTGGGGCTGCATGGCGAGCGTCTTAAGGCTGCATGGCGAGCGTCTTAAGGCTGCATGGCGAGCGTCTTAAGCTGCATGCGAGCGTACTAAGGCTGCATGGCGGCTTGCAAGTGATGGCGACTCGTCTTGGGGCTGCATGCCCGCGACGTCTTAAGGCTGCTTGGCGGAGCTTTAAGGCTGCAATGGGAGCGTCTAAGGCTGCAGGCATCGGGCGCTGATGGCGTGCTACGGTGCTGGCAGCGTCGGGCTGTCTTGGAAGCTCTATGCAACGTCTAGCGCTGCTGGCGACCCTTGAAAGCTGCAGGGAGGTTACTATATTGCGTGTAATAGTATATGCGTGAGATATGCGCGTTCGCCGCAGTAGTAGTTAGCGGGGGCGAGGACTGAGCTGTGGGCAGCCGCATATTTCTATAAGCGGGTCTAGCACTATGAGACTAGAACCCCGAGGTTTTAAAACCGCGTTTTAGTAAAACGCGCCGTTTCGGTGTGTCAGCTCTTACACTTCAAACCCACCTTACGTGAATGCACACATCTACGGTACTGAGTGGTGCGGATACATGATAGTAAGAACGGCGGGTTTTCTGCTCATAATTTTGTTCTACAACTACGCGGCGCTGCGACTAAGCGTAGTTTTTAGCAGAGCAAAACCGCGCATATATTCCAGGTCCTGTAAAACGCGTTTTTACGAGAACCCACTCTCTAAACCCGCTTTTAGAAACGTGTAGATGCCGTAAAACCGGTCGTTAGCATAGTGTAGACGCCGCTATATATATAGTTTATATGGTGAGGGAGAGCAAGAAAGAGAGAAAGAGGCGAGAACGACAGAGGAGAAGAAGATAGAGAGAGAGACGCAGAAAACGAAAGAGAGAGGGGGAGGCGAGGGAGCGGGATTACAGGGACAGGATACTGAGACAGAGACAGGAGACAGAGACACAGAGAGAGAGAGAAGAGAGGAGAGAGAGCAGAGGAGAGAGAGAGAGCGCTGCGCGAGAGAGAGAGAGAGAGAGAAGAGAGAGAGAGAGAGAAGAGAGAGAGAGCGAGAGAGAGAGAGAGAGAGAGAGAAAGTATACGTTTTCAAAAAAACGGGTTTAGTTGCACATACCGCACTGAATTCATATCTATTTTATCTGACGAACAAGGTGTCTGGGGAAGGGGTTGATCACATTAACTAGTCTAGTACGCTCAAGTTCTCGTAAAATGCATGCACATACATGTGAAAAATCTTGTAAGAAAAATGTCGTGTTCGCACGCTAAACATAATGCCATAGGAAATCCATCCCGTAGCCATATAATTTCTATAATATCCTGCAATAAAGGTAACAAGGTAGAAAAACCCGCAGCCGCGCATGCGCTTTGCCATCTAGCGCACACATCTCGCCACCGACGCTTCGTCTCGCGAGATTGCGCCGCTGAACGAATATTTATTTCGAAGTAGTATTATTCGGTAAATTTTTAGCTCACCTGACACTCAGTCAGATGGAGTATTGCGATGAGTGTCGTCGTCGTACGTCGTACCTCCGTTTCGTCGTCCGCCGTCCGTCAAATTGGTCACGGTCCGAGATAACTGAGAAACTCGTTTGACAATCATGTTCAAATTGGCATAGCAGTTGTTACTCCTATGGAGAGATGGTGAACGTCTATTTGGTGGGGAGCAAGTCAGTTGACCCATACATCTTTCGAAGGCCACGCTCCACTTTTTGGCAAAAATGAAATGGCGCAGGTGAGTCAGTTCAGGTTCACGGATTTTGCTAATTTTTTGGGTATGGAATGAATAAGGACTGGCCCCAAAAACATATCACCAGAGTTTGATATTTATTTTAATTATGTAAATTAATGTAGATTTGCCAATTTCACTATGCATTTTAGTGTCTGCTACGTCACGATAACTCAGAACTGTTTGACCCACATGTTTCAATTGTATCCGTTGTTACTCCTATGGGAGGATTTGAACGTCTTATTTTTGGACCACGCCAGTCGACCTACATTCGAGCCACGCTCACTTTTGTGCCAAAAAATTAAATGGGCATCTAGTTCATCGATTTGTTAAACTTCACCTACTATTTACCTACCTACCTACCTACCCTACCTACCTTACCTACCTACCTACTACACCTACCTACCTACCCTACCTAACCCTACCTACAGCATACCTACTCTACCGTACCTACCTACCTACTACCTACCTAACTACCTACTACCTACCTACCTACCTACCTACCACTCTACCTACCTACTACTACCTACCTACCTACCTACCTACGACCTACTACCTACCTAGCCTACCTACCTACCTACCTACTACCTCCTACCTACCTACCTACCTATACCTACCTACCTCCTAACCTACCTACCTACCTACTCGTACACCTACCACCCTACCTACCTACCCTACGCCTACGCTACCTACCTACACCTACCTACCTACCTACCTACCATACCTACCTACTACTACCCTACTACTCCACTAATCCTAGCCTAGTGTAATATTGTAGGCTGTAGTTTTAAGATCTTCTTGACTGAATAGTTTATATTGCTTTATTTGCGGCGATAATCGAAAACCAAAATGGCGATGATTTAGGCGTTAGCGCCATCTCTCGCCCAGATTTCCAGACTTTCAGATGCTAAAACAATTTATTTTCGGCATCAAAATAACCATCGAAACAAAACTGAAATTCTCTATTAGTATAAAACGGGGAAATAAGGAACATTTGATACATTTTTGGTCCGGTCATAAATGCAAACACTTTAACCACATTTTAAATATCATTTCCGTTTCTATCACGCCACGGCAATGTAAGCTATAGTGTGACACTTTCATTTGTTCGAGCATTGGCGCGTCCGCGAATTTTTTCTTTTTCATATCCAGGTCTTTCTCTAATCAGGCTTTCGCGAGCTTTTGTGCATTGGCACTACAGCCTTTCAGTGTGGTGTTATGCTGTGTGTGTGTGTGGTGTGTGGTGCTGTGTGTGTGCCCTTGGTGTGTCTGTTGTGTCTAGTCTGTGTTGTGCCGTGCGTGCGTACGTGCGTGCGTGCGTGACGATTCTTGTGCGGCGTGCTTGCGTATGTGATCAATACGCAACACGGTGGCTCTAGGGAGATTCTGTCGCTGTTAGGCTTTATCATAATGCACTTTCGATTGATTTTAAAGCCGGAGACGGTGAGTTGCGCGTTTAGGGCAAAACGTATACGATATGCGTGCGCGGGTATGTTGTGTTTGGCAGTTTTACCATTGTACCGGTCCAAAATGCGCCAATGTCGTAAAATATTGCGTAGAAATGTATGTGAATGGAGAGGGGGTCAAGACGAAGGTAACTAAGCGCACCTCTGGCGATTGTAAAAGAGATTTACTCGTGTTATGCGATAAGGCGGAAGTGATTCGTAGCTAATCCGTGTTTTGCTGTCTCGCCAGCGGGATTTGTGTGATCGCGGTTTT
>NW_014580253.1:0-2783 GCF_000485595.1 Priapulus caudatus | reverse complement strand
TTTATCATAGGGACGGGCCGACGGACGCAGCGGCCGTTGCGATTCTCCGCTCTGCGTGCGGAATTTCTGGCCTCCACAAAGACGCAATAATGATTATACGTGTCAATATAAGTGCTCTGGCGGCGATAGCTAGGCTATCGCAGCAGCGGCAGCAGCGGCAACAGCGGCAGCAGCGGCAACAGCGCAGAGCCAGCGGCAGCCAGCCGGCCAGCTAGCGGCAGCCAGCCGGCAGCGCGGCCAGCCGGCAGCGCAGCAGCGGCCAGCAGCGGCGGCCAGAGCAGCAGCGGCAACAAAGCAGCTATGTTGTAGTAGTATAGCCGCTAGTAGTGTGTGCTGTGTGCTGTGTGTGTGAGATTGTGCTTTGCTGATGTAAGCGCGCGCGCGTGTGTGTCTGCTGTGTTGTGCGTGCTCTCGGTCGTTGCTGCGCGCATCTGCGCGTGCGTACGTGCCGTGCGTACGTGCATTCATGGCGGCGTTTCATGACTGGCACCCAACGTGCCGGAATTTGCCACCCGAGCATAGTAGACAGAAACTTTCGAAGCGGAATCACTCTACAACTTGCCTGCCCTCGACAGAGCAGCAATTCGTGCTTGCCCTCTACAGACAGCCAATTCCCTACAGGACTCCCTACATCAGCCTTCCCTGCCATCAACAGCGGCCTACTGTTACGCTGCGCTTAAAAACTCAAACATCATCATCATTACTTATTTGATATTAAAAGCGTTTCGCCTCGCTGCGCAGTTTTTCAATGCGCCCTCCTTCCTCGCATCCCCTATCCATCTCACTCCCAGCTATCCCTAATGACTAATAGAAGACGCGTTCTGGCTCTTCTCATCTCTTATATCATATTAATTATATAATGCATTACAGCCGTCAGCTACGCAGCAGACACGGCCCCTCCCCTCCCACACCACCTTAAAACTCCCGCGAGGGGTTTTAGCTTGTACGTTTGACACTGTGAATTGATGGTCGTCTTGGATCTAAGCCGCCCTGCCACCGCCTCCTCCGCTCCTCCTCCTCCTCCTCCTCGCTACCCCCCCCCCTCCTCCTCCTTCCTCCTTCCTCCTCCTACCCCTCCTCCTCCTCCTCCTCGCCGTTGCCTCCTCCTTCTCCTTATTCCTCCTCCTCTGCCTCCTTCTCTTTCCGTGCCGCCTCCTCCTCTTCCGCCGCTAGCCTCCTCCTCCTCCTTCTCCTACCCCTCCTCCTCCTCCTCGCCGCTTGCCCCCTCCTCTCCTCCTCCTACCCCTCCTCGTTTCCTCCTCCGCCGCTAGCCCGCCGCCTCCTCCTCGCCGCTGCCGCCACGCCGCCTCTTCGTTGAGATGAGCGCGAGAGAGAGTGTGTGTGTGACGGACAGACGGCAGCGCTCAATGCGTGCATTCTCAAGACGAGATACGAGAAAATCGATTGCATCGAACCAGCGTCAGCGACCACCTTTACAGAACGGTCACTTGTTTATAATGACCATATGTATATAGCGGTCGTCTGTCTATAGCGGTCACTTTTTCGTCGTGTCTCTTGTGTGGCATTTATGCGGCGAAACCGCGTCTATAGTACGGCCGACCGTATTTCTCTCGAGTGACTGCTATATAAAAATCGCGAAAATTCGAAGCGTGAAATTCTCGAACGCGCACCGCTGTGGTGTTCGACTGCAAACTGCGTGCAGCGCCCCCTTCGTACAACTCATGATACGCGCGAGAGCGAGAGCGCCATCTGTCGTGGAGTTTGGTTCGACCGTAGTACGATCGCGACATCGACGCAAGTGTGTGTTTCCTCGCCACGATGTGACCTCGCCACGACCCCACGATGCTGGCAGGTTTCCCCCTATACGATGTGCTTCTCCCTGCTTCGCGTGTATAGCGCGGCAGGGCTTCCCTTGTGTGTGGCCTGCATTTAGATGCGGCGCTGTAAATGGGAGAAGGCGGTGCCGAGCGATAATGATTATAGGCTTTCTCTGACGCGATGACGATGATTGCCTCTGGCGCCCTCTTGTGCTGATTGCTACTCGCAGCAATAACCAATATTAGTTTGTATCGAACTATTTGAATAAGCGTGTTCTATATATATGCGTGTGTGTGTGCGCGCGTGTGTGCGTGTGTGTGTGTGCGTGCGTGCGTGCGTGCGTGTGTGTGTATGTGTGTGTGGAAAATTACGTGGTAATATTGGTTGCTCACGTGACAAGCTGATTCACCAATCAGGATTGACCGTGATTGCGAGGCACACATGTAGGAGATTTGTTATATATATATATATATATATATATGTGTGTGTGTGTGTGTGTGTGTGTGTATATAATCCTTCATTGAACACAGCAGCAGTAGACTAGTAGTAGCAGCAACAGCATCATCACCATCATTATCATCATCGTCAACATCATCATCATCTGCAGCAGCAGTATCATCATCACCATCAACATTATTATCATCGTCATTATCACCATTATCATCATCATCATCATCATCATCATCATCATCATCATCATCATCACCATCATCATCATCATTATCAGCGGCATCATCATCACCATCATCATCACCATCATCATCATCGGCAGCAGCAGCAGACGTGATGAGATGACTGCCTCGTCATGAATCAGGCACGACTCAGAGATACCTCCACTTATCGGGTGACGTTACATCTTCTCACTGACTCATCCATCCTATAAGAGCCACATCTTCATTCCCTTCACGTCGCCAGCACCTCCTCCCCCCCATTATCCCTCCCTCGCTCCCTCCTCTCTCTCTCTCTCTCTCTCTCTCTCTCTCTCTCTCTCTCTCTCTCTCTCT
>NW_014580252.1:15313-19056 GCF_000485595.1 Priapulus caudatus | reverse complement strand
GGCCTAAAGGGGGCCTCATCTGTGACGTCCTATGTTTGTGTTGAAGCCTCGCTATGTTGTTAGTTATTTTTGTAGTTACCATGACGTCGCGTCTGAGTGATTGTGACGTATTGTGCGTGTGTAGGGGTCGCTGGGGTGTGAGTTATTTGTAGGGCAAAGGGTGACGTCATGTCGAGGTGATTATGACGTCCTGCGTAGATGTCAGGGGGTCGTTAGGGGAGGCTTATTTTTAGAACAAACAGTGACGTCATAGCCATGGTGATTATGACGTACTGCGTGGATGTCTAGGGGGCGCTGTAGGATGGTTATTTATGGAACAAGTGATGACGTCAGAGCCTTTTGGTGATTATGACGTCTTGCTCTTTGTGACGTAACTCGTTCGAGAGCTATACTCTCCGTGTGGGGAGCATATATGTGTGGTCTGTCTGAGTTGCGAGTGCTAACATGGTATCGAGTGCTACATGGATATCGTTCGCGTCGGACCTATGCGGGATAAACTTGTCTATGCGTGCGTGTCTTAAATTAGATTCCACGGCGCGGATAGTGTAAGTGTGTATTAAAAGCGCTGAATCGAAATGCTCGGCTACCCTGGCCGGTCGTGACTTGGCTAGGATAGCCTCACGTTGATTCCCATGTTGGCATGGTTACTGTGATGTCTTCTTCCATCCCGGTATTTCGAACGTAGGTGAGTCCGTATGGTCTGGTGGGTATTTATATTTGGAATCCAATATGGCTTCTCTTTTCTTTCTGGTGTGCAGGATCCGTGGCGTGCGATGTTTCGGGCTGGGTCCTGGAAAATTTTTTCAAGGCTCCCTGCACTGAAAATCTGCCTGCAGCGGGTGTGGTTGATCGCCGCTGTAAAACTGAGCATCTGACGGGTCTGCTCATTTCTCATGAGATGTTGTGCGTCTCGTACCTTTGAGCTTGTCCTTCAGGTTTCGCAGATTTGCGACAATAGGCTCCTCAGCTTCTGTGGCGTACTCGTAACCTTTTGTGCGTTGGTTGTTGTATTGATCTGGATTGTGAGATGTTGCAGGTCTATCATTTTAAGGGGTGGCTTAGGCCGTGTATCCCTTATAACTTTACTCGCGCTGCTATGACTTGGCCGCAGTCTTCTGGAGCTTCTTTTTCTCTTCTCGCTTCGTGTTGCATGCGAATGCAAGTGTAGGAATATTACTCGCCTGTCTCCCTTGTTTTGGGCGGGGCAGGAGTTAGTCTTAAATCCATTAAGTGTGGTGATAACGGTGCTTGCTGTACCCGGATCCATGGGATGCTGGGTCCGTTCCTTGGTCTGGGTGAATTAAGCGACATGTATGTAAGAGAGGCCTGGTGACAGCCTCTACCGCCACAGCGTCGACTGCTGCTACCACGGGGATTTAGCTTGGTTTCGTGGTTGCATATAATTGTTTATAAAACAAAAAAATTTCTTGTAAAAATAGTCTTTGTTAAGTAATTGTTGCTACACTAAGTTAGCAATGAACGCACTCAGTTTCGATCTCTGGCGTCATCTTTCGTCAGGTTCTTCATTAACTATTTACAGCTGAAAAAACTGTGTTCTTCAGGCCGCCCGTTTCTCTACTTCCTGTATAGACTCTAGCGACCTGTCTTGGAGGCGGCCCGCGAATAGGGCGCGGACCATGTACAGCAAAAGGGCGGGCGCCCAGCGTGTTGGGTTGGGCGCCCGAAGGCGGGGCCCGCCAGGTGTTTAGGCGGGGGCGCCGGAAAGGTCGGGCCAGCGGCGCCCGCAGAAAGGGCGCCCATGGTGTCTAGGGTGGCGCCGTTTCTGAAAAGTGTGGGCGCCGTTGTTTTCTGTGAATAGTGGGTGTACTAAAGGCTAGATAAGAGTTTGATGGTTCTGTCATCTGGTGTTTGCCTATGATTCACTGTACTCAGTTGCTCATTGAGTTAGTGTTAGATATTGTGATGAGGTTGTTCTGAATGTTATGTATTAATGTACTACTGGTGTGTGTATGATTTTATTTGAGTGATAGTTTCTTATATATAATATGTCTGCGCATTCTATAGTTTTATATGAGGCGATGTTAGTTACGTTTGATGTTTCTTATATGGGACATGTTACTAAGTCTACCGCTGTATGTTTATATGATGACCCGAAGTTACTAATCTTACGCTTGTCGTGTGTTATGAAAGACGATGTTACTAAGTCTTCGCTGGACTTATATTGGGGGTGTTATATTAACGTTGTTCTTATATGCGGACGATTTATAAATGTTACGCTTGTAATTTTATATGAGGACGTGGTACTAATATTACGCATGTGATTTTATATAGGGCGATTTACCCTAGTTCGCTGTGATTTTATATGGGGCCGATTTTTATAGTTCGCTGTGATTTTGTTTGAGTACGTGTTACTGCAGTATACGCATATGCTGTATCTTTATATGAGGGACGATGTTATAAGTTATTGTGATGTCTTATTGAGGACCCGATTTTCTTACTATAGATCTTACGCCTATGATTTTATATGAGGACATGTTGCTAGTCTCGCTGGTATTTATTATGCGTGTATTATGTCTACTCTGTGATATCTTATTTAGGACCCCATTTACTAGTCTAAGCCTGTGTTTATTTATTGAGGACCCATGTTATAAGTCTTAAGCTGTGATGTTTATATAGAACGATGTTTTACTAAGAGATCCTAAGCCGTTTCTTAGTGCGAAACATTTTAACAGTCTCGTTGTGATGTCTTTATAAGGCATGTTTAACTAATCTAGTGTGATATCTTTATGAGCGATGTTTAAAATCCTCCGCATGTGTATCTTTTATAAAAGGGCCCGTTTATTAAAATTCTACCGCTTGATGTATCTTATTTAAGGCGATTTTTGTTGATTAAGTTGAAGCTGTGAATTATCTCTTATAATTAAAGGGGGGGGGGGGGGGGGGGGGGGGGGGGGTGTACGAGTGGGTGAGGTTGAGGGGGGGGGGGGGGGGCCGTTTGGGTGGACGTGCAAGGTAGACTGGATTACGTCAGTGTAATTTGTGTGCGGAGAGGGGAGATGGGGTGCGGGATGGTGTGTTTTGGTGAAAACAGCGGAGAGCATGGGGTGGGGCGGCGTGTGCAGAGTGAGGGAGCGTAAGAACACAATATCAGGTTGTCTGTTCCCTCCCCTGTTTGCTGCGGTACACGCTATGCGACGGACGGTGGGTGACCGGGGCCGTCGCCGGGTTTAGCGTTTCGTTTAATAAAAACATACTCCCAGCGTAGTATGTTTATGAAAGGGGAGAATGGTACCGAGAAGAAGTTGATACAACTGAGGTTGGTTACCGGACCCTGCTGCGTGCGTGAGGGAATGAAAACAACCCACTATGGGTGTGTTTTATTTGATTTCACTAGCGCTATTACTAAGGGCGCGAAGTCGTAGTCCGTGTGGAGCTCCCCCCGTTCGGTGGCGTCGTTCTCGGAAGGTGCCCCACCGTACACTTGAGACATGAGCAGAACCCGTCAGTTGATCTACTGTGTAAGTTAACAGGCCGCATGGTGACAATTCACAACACGTCGTGAACCAGCGTGTGTTTCTAAGTCTTGCATTGGGGACGGCCTTGCAACAAACTTCTCTCGTACTTGTTCGACCCAACGGGGTTTAGGGGCACGAGACATCCACGCACGTATCCGCCAACAGAAAGAAAAGCAGAAGCCTATTGGCGTGCCTATCTCATCATATGCTAAGAAGGATTAACTTAATAGGCCAAACCAGCCATACGGACTCATGCGCTTACGTGAT
>NW_014580252.1:13697-14222 GCF_000485595.1 Priapulus caudatus | reverse complement strand
TCTAACAACTGTTCCAGTTTTGCCATCACTCGTCCGTAGCGACAGTGGTGTCTCAAAGACCTCTTTTGCCTGAATATTTTTTGGCAGAGCGCACAAGCGTAAATGCGTGCCTCGTGCACGTCTCGCGTGTGCTCCCATAACAGCTTGCGCGTTGTGAACGTGCTAGCGCACGCACTGCATAGAAACGGTCTTTCCATCTAGGCCTGTTCTGTGCTGTGCTGCTATGCTCACGGTTGCTATGTGGCTGTGACGTTGTTATGGCCTGTAGGGGGCCTCGTCTGTGACGTCCTATGTTCGTGTTGAAGCCTCACTATGTAGTTGGTTATTTTTGTAGTTACCGTGACGACGCGTCTGAGTGATTGTGACGTATTGTGCGTGGTGTGGGGGTCGCTGGGGTGTGAGTTATTTATAGGGCAAAGGGTGACGTCATGTCGAGGTGATTATGACGTACTGCGTAGATATCAGTGGGTCGTTAGAGGAGGGTTATTTTTAGAACAAACAGTGACGTCATAGCCATGGTGATTA
>NW_014580252.1:11496-13137 GCF_000485595.1 Priapulus caudatus | reverse complement strand
GTCGGGTGTATACACGGAAATTGATTGAGTTTTAGATGCTGCGTTTCCTGTCGCCATAGCAACAGTAGAACACGCACACGCAGGTACGAACGCCGCGCAGCACACACAGCTAGGCAAGCGACAATAATATCGTCAGTGTCGTAAGCTGAAGCCACAAGTCGGAGGAAGGTCACGATATACGATAAATATATGTACATACATACATACCAAATACATGTAGTTATTTAATTAAAAATTACAACTGTTTTCGTCTCCCTATTTTCCCTGCAACGCGGCGTTGTGATGTCTCATTTCCCCACAGCGTCGAATGAAATTATCTATACAGATATCTGCCGCTGGTCGGCGCTAGTGTCGCGTATAAAGAATTAATCTGTGACGCCGAGGGAAATATAAAGAACTAGCTGGGCTACACGGCGATGCCCGCCATAAAGGAGAAAAGAGCTAGAATTTAGTCTGCCATGACGGCTGTACTGACCTTATTCTGATCTTATAAATCTGTCGCAAGAATTTCAATTCTGTTTAGTTCTGCAGTGCTTCTTAGTACACAACATTCTTGGTGTTGCCATCTTGAAAGAAGATGTAGATTGTAGAGGTTGTCTGGGTTACCGACCCTGGAGCACCCTACATAGAGCTGGCCATAGGAGAACACCGGCTGACTGAGGTTGAGTCCAACCACCTTGAGGGACTGGCCCTGGACATTGTTGATGGGCTCAGCTTGACTGGATACTGCAGTCTCTTGAAGTCAAATGGCAGGTCTGATGGGATGAGCGGGATCCTTGAAATGAAGATATTTTCCCCCTTGTATGTTCCCCCTGGGTATGCGCTGCCAATATATATATATATATAGGGACATGTATGAAGAAGAGGCCTGGACAGCCTCTACGGGACACAGCTCGACTGTGCTACCCCACGGGGATTTAGCTTGGTTTGTGGTTGCCATTATAATTGTTTATAAAAACAAAACAAAATTCTTGTAAAAAAAGTGTAGCAATTTCTTAACAAAACTTTTTTTACAAGAATTTTTTTTGTTTTTTATAAACAATTATAATGGCAACCACAAACCAAGCTAAATCCCCGTGGGGTAGCACAGTCGAGCTGTGTCCCGTAGAGGCTGTCCAGGCCTCTTCTTCATACATGTCCTTAAATTCCCCAGACCAGGACGGCCCAGCATCCCATGGATCCGGGTACAGCAGCACCCTTATCACCACACTTATGGATTTAGACTTACCCTCCCCCCAAAACCAAGGGGAGACAGCGAGTAATATTCCTACCTCTTCGCCGCAACACGACAAGAAGAGAAAAAGAACTACAGAAGACTCGCCAGTCATGCAGCCGCGTAAAGTTATAGGGATACACCCTAATGACACCCCTATAATGATAGACGCTGCAACATCTCCAATCCAGATCAATATCAACAAAAACGCACAAGGGTTACGAGTACCCACAGAAGCTGAGCCTTTGTTCCGCAAACTGCGAAACCTGAAGGACAAGCTTCAAAGGTACGAGACTCACAAATCTCATTGAGACATGAGCAGACCCGTCAGTGCTCATTTTACACGCGACAACCACACCGCAGCGGATTTTCAGTGCAGGGGCCTTGAAAAAATTTTCTCGGACCCACCCGAACATCCACGCACGATC
>NW_014580252.1:7605-11014 GCF_000485595.1 Priapulus caudatus | reverse complement strand
ATCAAACTGGTACTCAGGGACGCGCTGCCTGCACCAATCCTAAAGCCCCCCCCCCGTTTCCATAATTTTCCGACCAAACAGCGACTAGCGCTGGAGTCACTGACCAACAACGAAGATCTAGTCATTAAACCTTGCGACAAGGGTGGAGGTATAGCAATCATGAACCGCGTAGACTACATCGCAGAATGCATGAGACAGCTCAACAATACTACCCACTATTCTCCACAAACCATAGACCTCACCCCTAGACACAGAATAGAGATAGACAAACTCCTCCTCAAAGGCGGCGTGAGCACCGAGTATTCTTCATTGTTGATTTCTCCTGTGTGTACGCCTTTGAGGAGGAGTTTGTCTATCTCTATTTTGTGTCTAGGGGTGAGGTCTATGGTTTGTGGAAAAGATACCCGTACGCCAAACTTCTATATCCTGCCCAAAGTGCACAAACAAGGCAACCCGGGTAGACCCATCCTATCCGCAAACAATAGCCCAACCGAAATGATCTCCGCCTTCGTGGACCACCACATCAATACCTTGGTACGCAACATACCCTCGTACATTAGGGACACGGTAGACTTCCTATCCTTCATTAATAACTTCCCACCACTACCACCCGAGGCGCTTCTCTGTACACTGGACGTTAGCTCACTCTACACTAACATCCCCCACGACGAAGGAATACAAGCGCTGCGCCAAGCCCTAGACACACGACCGGCACCGCAGAAACCTTCCACAAACTTCCTAGCAGACATAGCAGAACTGACTCTGACCAAAAACAACTTTCAGTTCAACAAGCACCACTACTTACAAATACAAGGTACAGCTATGGGCTCCAAGATGGCACCGTCTTATGCCAACCTCTTCATGGACAATCTAGAACGCAAGTTTCTATCCTCCACAACACACCAACCGCTCATCTGGAAGAGATATATTGACGATATCTTCGTTATCTGGACCCATGGCACCGACGCCTGGGACTCTTTTGTCACAAACCTCAATAGCTTCCATCCCACCATCAAATTCACGGAATCTCACAGCTCGCTATGTCTCCCCTTTCTAGACGTACGGGTAACCATCGACAAGGGGTCCTTACACACAGACGTATACTGTAAACCCACAGACTGCCACCCATACCTCAGGACAGATTCTGCTCACCCTAAGGCACTCATAGACAACATCCCCTACGGGCAATTCCTCCGCCTAAAAAGGATCTGCTCAAACAACGCGCGTTTCGACACGCGCTGCCAGGAGTTCAAGCACCTGTTCCTAAAACGGGGCTACAAGTCAGACCTGCTAGATAAGTCCATACAAAAAGCGTCACAATGCTCACGAGAATCACTGCTAAAACCCAAACCAAAAGCAGTAAACACAAACCTAAGAATTCCCTTTATCATGGAATACAACCCCAGTAACCCACAGATCAAACAGATCATCCAAAAACACTGGCACGTTCTATCAGCCTCACCGGCCCTGAACCACATTCACGACCATCCGCCTATCTTCGCCCTAAGCAGAGGTAAAAATTTGAAGGACGCGCTCATACGCGCAAGAATTTCCCCCCCACACCCTCGCCCTCAGCTCACCCAGGCTAATGGTCGCACCTCCACGCCAGGCACACGCCCATGCAGGCGTACTCGCTGCTCCACGTGCAGCACGGTCAACTCACACACGGTCTTACCCTTCCCTCCCCCCATCCGGAAATACATCACGCATTCCTTCACATGCATCTCCACGAACGATTGTATAACATATATATGATAGTATGATATAATATATATCGTATATATATATACTATATATATATTGGCATGAAACCGGCAGTCAATCCTCCGTGGTCCAAATGGTAGGCTGACTATGAACCCCACACCAGCCACTGGGGGACCGTTTATCTCTGCCACACTTACACTATATGGCGGTGCGATACCGGTCAAGAATACCACGTGAAGTCCAACCACTATGTAGTAACCTAGAGTTATTGCAACGCGACCAAGGTAGCGGCAAGCGGAGAGCCACAGGACGAGGCGACGGTCGCGCGGGATACAGGAACACATGTACAATCAGTAAACAGGCGTAAAAAATATGTGATGGAAACCAGACTGATCAGAGCGGACCAGTAAAACATTAATTTTGTAACTTAGAAGAAAGTATCAGCACAAAGGCTGTCACCTGTGTGCTGTTGTAAGTATGTTAATATACCGGCATATCGAATACTTGACGATTGTCCTCATGAACCGTGCACGGATCAGTTTTGACTTTGACGGTACGTGGGACGCGAGTGTCTCACGCGCGAACATTCGGTGTTGACAAGGCATGTCAATCGGCCCATTCAACGTATTGCTGTAGTCAACCCTAACTGGGGACATGAAGAAATCTTCAGGTGGGGAAAACTAGTAAGTCTTCGCTTATTGTACTGCCCCTTAACTTGGGAACTAGCCATACTGTCAGGTGGTAAAACTGTAGGCTATCAATACTGTGAATTGAAAGTTAACTACAACCCGCTGTCGTTGCGTCCCTTATTAGAACTTTAGCAAGGCAAGCGGTGGGCTCATTATAAGGCGAGGCAGACAATGCGTCTACGAAGATACCCAACTTGTACGGCCTAGAAAGAAAAAAGTTTCAAGTGAGTACTTGTACACGAAGTGGGCTTGCTAAAATGAGTATCTAGCAAAATATCAATTGTATAAATTAAAAATTTCACCAATACATCCATAACGTAATTTCCTAAAAATCACGATGATTAATAAGTAACAATTAACCGTCATGCTAGGCAAATCACCACACTTCTGGAAAGCTTGCCTTCGTGCGACCGATTTTACTTGAGGTGGTGAACACGCATGCGCGTTGAGCGTCATCTATTACGACGAGTGCGCGGACTCTCTACTCGCGTCAAATGGTCATGCGATGAAAAACGCAACCCACCAACGATCACACAGCGCGCGGGAAAAACACCACACAGAAAGCGTAAAATTTGGACTTGCCGGTAGGAGATCTGGGGAAGCAGTAACGATAATTTTGTTACTAGGAGACAGCAGGACCAGACCAAGATATAACGACCAAACTGCTATCTTCTTACGAGTGGGAAACGTCCCCGGTTGCAAGTTCCCCAGTATTCGTGAGTTAAAAACTCCCGATCTGTCCCAGGTTGTCGGTGATTACAAACTAAACACACCCAGAGCGACCCGCCCTACAGCATGCACCGACGCGCCCCCAGCTGGGGTACACCCGCCGGCTGGCCGTTGGGCACATGCAGCCGATTGGTGCGCGCTGCAGCTAGAAGCGATCAGCCCACACACCGCTGGCACACGCAGTGGAAGTATCACCACCCACAACACCACACCACGACACATATATATATATACCTAATATATGAATATATATAAGAGCCTAGACAGTATATATAAGCACCCGGGAG
>NW_014580252.1:6989-7580 GCF_000485595.1 Priapulus caudatus | reverse complement strand
AAGAGGAGGAGGAGGAGGAGGAGGAGGGAAGAGTCGAGCTTTGATTAAATTGGTAGATCGACACTGCAGATTGCAGTAGACAATTCTTCAGTTAAACAAGAGAAACGGGGACAATAGGCAAATAGATTGATTGATACGCAGATCGGCAACGCAGCCTTTGGCCGAAAGAGGTGAGCATGGTGATGAAATCCGACCGCAGAATTCAGCCTCAGCATCTCGCTATATACCCTGCCGCTATATGTTAACGCACATACGCTAGGGCGCGCTCGTCCCCTTAGCCACCAAAGCAGGGCCGTAGCCTGCGGCGGAAGGGGGGGGGCAAGGCGGCAGCTGCTGTCGCTCGTGTCGCAGGACGCGTTATCAGTGAAGGTAATTATCTCTAATAGATAAATATCTTTGGCCGATCTCACGCGATCGTATTGTGCATATAGTAAAATTAAAACTTTGTGAAATAATGCAGAAATTTCACTTTGGCCGCAGCATCCTTCCACAACAGTTCTCCTATGCTAATGTAATATATAGGCTATAGCATAGCTGCTAATGTAATATATAGCATAGCTGCTAATGTAATATATAGCATAGCTGCTAATG
>NW_014580252.1:5269-6479 GCF_000485595.1 Priapulus caudatus | reverse complement strand
GGGAGAGAGAGAGAGAGAGAGAGAGAGAGAGAGGAGAGAGAGAGAGAGGCGGTACATCCGCCACCACGGAGCAGCCTTCTCCCCGCCGCAGCTCTATCAAGCTCGAGAATCTTTCGGGTTGTTAAACCTGCCACTAACCATTGTGCGGATATTCGGTGAATTTGGTGCCCAGGAGAGAAAGAAGGAGAGAGAGAGGGGGGAGAAAAAGAGGGAGAGAAAAAGAACATGAGAGAAGGGGAGAGAGAGGGATAGAGCGAAAATGACAAAGAGGGGGAGAGCGAGAATAAGAGAGAGAGAAGATGAGAGCGATAGAGAGAGAGGGGGAGCGAGGGAGATAGAACGAGAAAGAAAAGGCGAGAGAGGGAGAGAGATAGAGATAGAGAGAGAGAGGGGGGAGAGAGAAAGAGGGAGAATCCGGAGCGAGAGGGATTATCCGGGATAAGATAGAGATAGAGAGAGAGAGAGAGAGAGAGAGAGAGAGAGAGAGAGAGAGCGAGCGTGAGACGGTGTGTGTGTGTGTGTGTGTGTGTGTGTGTGTGTGCGTGTGAGAGAGAGAGAGAGAGAGAGAGAGAGAGAGAGAGAGAGAGAGAGAGAGAGAGAGCATGTGCATGTTGTTGTGCGAGAAAAACGGAAAACGAATTCGTTTATCCCTTACCGTTTTTCGTTATCGTGTATGAAAAACGGAAAAGGAAATAACTGCCCTTTTTCGTGTTTTGTTTTGAAGTAAGAAAAACGAAAAGTATACACGGACCGCGATCGCTGGGTAAGTGTCTAGCTTTGTATAATGACTATTTAGTAGTTAAATAGCAGTATTATATATGCTAATAGTTATTATTTTGTTATAAAAAACGATTTGCCATGATTGTATATGGTGTTTGTATTTATATTTTGATCCAAGCAGCCACGTTTCATACGGGGAGCGGGAGCAATAGTCAAATAAACTCAGATAAGTAATTGAAGTTAGTTAATGAAGCATCTACTGTTGCTATGGCGACCGGAAACGCAGCATCTAAAACTCAATCTAATTTTCGTGTCTACACCCAACCATTGCTCTGTAGTCGCCGACTCGCGATAGTCACCTGATTTAGATTTGATTTGGATTTTAGATTGATATTAGACCATATGATGATGATTAGATAATATAATTTTAAATTGATTTGATTTTAGACGTTGACCGATTAGTCTCCTGATTTCAAGTATGAATCCATAA
>NW_014580252.1:3380-4466 GCF_000485595.1 Priapulus caudatus | reverse complement strand
ATAGCGTCATAGTCAGATACCACTAAGTCAAATACCTGTCTAGGTTTTATCATCGAAATGTACTGCATATGTTGATGAAAAGTGTATAACATCTGTACCTGTGCGTGTGTATGTCGTACGTGCACATTATTATTGTTCGATGATGAATATTTATGTGTGGCTAGTGTTGGCATTGCAGTTTACTTTGTATTTCACATAATAAACTAGAATTCAAGACTTCCAATTTGAAGCGTTTTTCGATTAAAAACAAACGCACAATTTGCATTAACAACTTACATGCATGTTATCGGGAGTACATGATATCAAGTGCTTTTTCGATGCATATTTTGATGGTGTGTATTTCTGATGACACAATTGTTTATAAAGAGAAATCCCACACAGTGTCTGTCTGTTTTTATCAACATTCTTTTTCCTTTTCTCCTTTTCCTCCAATTCATCATTCTGTTGTTGTTGTTGTTGTTGTTGGTTCCCTTCCGTAGTGTTTGCGTACGTATGTGCATGTGCGTGCGTGAGTACGTGCGCGTAAGTGTTTATACATACACATATAAAAGTTTCCCTTTTCGGTGAGAGATATGAAAATTACAAATAATAATACGTACTATGCGTTTTATTAGATCAGTGTCTTCAAACATATAATTCTTCACAAATGGTATTAAATTTACACGATTGTATAATGGTCACACATTAGGTAGAGTAATACTCATTAGAAATACAAAAATATCACCATCAGGTTGTATAACCTAATAGGTTTCCCGGCTTTCACAAGCAATTCCTAGTCCAGCTTCCAATCTGGAAAGAAGCTGTAACAGTTGAGTTGCATTCGTTGTGATTCCACACTGCTCCAGTTCACATGTGTACTGTGTGCTCGCGTGTTCACAGAGCCAAGCTGCTCTTACATGTGAGTCGGACAGTTCGAGATATACTTTCTGCTTACATCTGTACGACATCTCTCTAGAATTATTATACATTGTCGGGTGTGGTTATAGAGTGTCTTCAGAGCGTAAGCTTCACTTTAAATGTTTTCATGTTACATTTAAATAATTTTACTCTTCGTCGGTGTCTTCTTGGTTTCTCTCCCAGCGTCAT
>NW_014580252.1:0-2000 GCF_000485595.1 Priapulus caudatus | reverse complement strand
TTAGATGTAGCTATGTATATATGTCATAGATATAATATGTATATATATTATGTACTACGTGCGCCCGAGTGTGCGCGAGTGTGTGCGTGTATATATACCATAGATATGTGTATGTATATTATGTACTACGTGCGCCCGAGTGTGCGCGTGCGTCTGTGCGTGCGTGTTTACGTGTATATATGTGTACATGTGTGTGCGTGCGCGTGTTTGTGGGCGTGCGCATGTATGTGTAAGTATATATGTATTCACTAGTAAGTTCCAAATAAGATATAACGCACCTTTATAGTCGCTAGTCAAATAAACTTAGATAAGTAATTTAAGTTAGTTAATGAACCATCTACTGTTGCTATGGCGACAGGAAACGCAGCCCCTGAAACTAAATCTACTTTCCATGTAATCTACACCCGACCATTGCTCTGTAGTCGCCGGCTCGCGATAGTCACCTGATTTAGATTTGATTTTGATTTTAGATTAATATTAGATCCTATGATAATGATTAGATAATATGATTTTAAATTGATTTGATTTTAGATGTTGACCGATCAGCGTCTGTATGAATTGCGGCGAAAACCCGTGCGCGCGTGCGTGCGTGAGAAAACCCGTGCGCGCGTGCGTGCATGAGAAAACCCGTGCGTGCATGCGTGCATGAGCAAATCAGTGCGTGCGTACGTGCATGAGAAAACCCGTGCGTGCGTGCGTGCATGAGAAAACCCGTGGGTGCGTGCGTGCATGAGAAAACCCGTGCGTGCGTGCGTGCATGAGAAAACCCGTGCAGGGGCGTACACAGGGTTTGTACCAGTGGGGGGTCCAACCGTAACCAAAACTTGGGAGCAGGGGGAGGGGGTCTGGGGGGCCCTCCCCCAAATTCTTTTTTGAAATTAGACCCCCTTAGATGCGTTTACTGCGCGAGCAAGGGGGAGGGGGTTCGGACCCCGTGGACCCCCCTCCCCTGTACACGCCCCTGCCGTGCGTGCGTCCGTGTGTGCCTGAGAAACCGCGGGGAAGGGGGTCGTGTGAGCGCGTGGTGGGGGAGGGTCACGCCTCCTGCTGCGGACATGAGGGGAGGTGCAGTACGCATGTGTTTGTCCACGATGAGATGTACCTACGTATATATGTATATATGTATAGTATATGATGATAGTATGTGTATAGATCTATAGATCTATCGATCTATCTATCTAGCTATCTATCTATCTATCTATGATAATTAGATAATATGATTTTAAATTAATTTGATTTTAGACGTTGACCGATTAGTCATCTCATTTCAAGTATAAATCCATAACGTCGTTATGGATTAGACACGCGTCTGTTATGGCACACACGTTATTGACACACGTTGTTATGGATTAGACACGCGTCTGTCTGAAATGCGGTGAGAAAACCCGTGCGTGCGTGCGTGCGTGCGTGAGAAAACCCGTGCGTGCTCATCCCTCGTGTAGCGTGCGCCGGGGCGTGTTAGCTTCCGCGATGCCAATAAATTCGGTATCATTCGGTTTGTAATCGCTCGTAAACAACGTATGATTGATGAATTGTAAATATAGCAGATGGATAGCGACAATTTCGTGGAAATTCGCGTGAGGTTTTTACATGATCATGTACATCTGTGGCTGTCTCGATACCTCCAGGTAGGTCGTCGTCATCGGCGATCCGGCGCGAGGGGGTTATGTAATTTGATCATATAGTCATAGCGTTAAAATGTATCGTTGTAGCTTAGTTAATTAATTATTTGCGTTGGGAAAGCGACATTGGTCACCAACGATGTCTGCTAACCATTCCAGCACGGAATATGATCACCTAGGCGGCGCCACTGTAGTCAGTTATGTGTGCGGCGACGGTAAAGCCGCGTTGTTAAGTTATTCGTCATTAAGACAACCAATCTGGGGTCCGTGTGCTCACAATTCAGCATGTATAGAAGTCGATTACTTGATGTCAAGATATATTTAACCTATATACATATATATTAATTATATATGAATATATATATATATATATTTAAC
>NW_014580251.1:18617-19090 GCF_000485595.1 Priapulus caudatus | reverse complement strand
TGATGATGATGATGATGATGATGATGGCGATGATGAAGATGATGATGATAATGATGAAGATGATGATGATGATGGCGATGAAGATGATGGCGATGATGATCATGATGGCGATGATGATGATGATGGCGATGATAATGATGATGGCGATTGAGATGATGAGAAGGAATTAATGTTTATCGGGGGAGCTCTGAGCTGCCACGAGTCGTCTGTTGGTAGCTCCAGATAACGAGGTTAGTACGTACAGTAATTCTCACTGCCGAATTGCTTCTATATTATGGTGGTGAGACTGCGTTTGTGGTTGATCTCTGATCACGATCTGTGACGATCTGCTGGTGATTGAGTTAGATGACGTGCGTGCGTGTATTTCCGTGTTGCTGTATGTCTTTCTCTCTCTCTCTCTCTCTCTCTCTCTCTCTCTCTCTCTCTCTCTCTCTCTCTCTCTCTCTCTCTCTCTCTCTCTCTCTCTCTCTCTC
>NW_014580251.1:16469-16939 GCF_000485595.1 Priapulus caudatus | reverse complement strand
GCTGCTACTGCCGCTGCTATACTGCTGCTGCTGCTACTGCTGCTGCTGCTGCTGCTGCTACTGCTGTGGCTACTGTTGATGCTGCTGCTGCTGTCCTGCTCGATACGTTAAACACTTGTTTGCGCACGTGTTAACTTCCATAAGTGGATAATTGGTAGCGGCCCGCATCTCTCGCAGCCTCCTTTAATTGGAATCAGAAGCTGCGTCTCGGAAAATATCGAGATCGTAAAAAAGTAGGATGTCAACGAGGAGATGTTAATTGAAGTGACGATAGTTGCGTGTTAGGCAAAGCTCCAACGGCGCTGGGGGGGGAGAGGGGATCGAGGGGAAGGGGGGGACGGTAGGAGAGAGAGAGCGCGCGCGAATAAGAGAAAGGGTAAGAGAGAGCGGCAGAGAGAGACCGATAGACAGAAAGACAGAGAAAGAGAGAGAGAGAGAGAGAGAGAGAGAGAGAGAGAGAGAGAGAGAGA
>NW_014580251.1:13527-15168 GCF_000485595.1 Priapulus caudatus | reverse complement strand
CACGCACACGCACGCACGCACGTACGCACCAACACAGAGAAGCCAAGCAAGAAATGGATGAAATCAGTGCCGACAGATGCAGGGATGGCGCTAAATCCCGGGGCGGAACTAAAACCCGGGACGGCGCTAAAACCCGCGACGGCGCGAAAAGCAGCGAAGGTTCGCACGAGGAGATCGACGAGACACCTGGCGGCGGCGCGCGGAACAAACACGGAACTGCTCGCAAGAAAGACGCGAACAACCGCGAAAACGTTCCGGCCGCGGGGAACATTCTCGAGAGGTTCCGGAACGAATGCCGCGGAACATTACCGAGGAAGAACAACAACCGAGTGCGCAGCAAGTCTCGGGAACGCCGCAGTGAACTCTGCGTGACCTTGGAACATCCCGGGGAGAAGGGTGCGGCGGCGGCGGGAGCGGGGAGGAGCGGGACCCTTCCCAAAGGAATTCGATTCGACACGGGGATAGGGCGGGAGAGCGAGGAGAGGCCGGCGAGCGGGAAGAGGAAGCCAGAGACCTCCTCCACGGTGGAGAAGGTCATGGTGGGGATCATTGGACTGAGAAACCGCATGGGGGGAGGAGGAGGAGGAGGAGGAGGAGGAGGAGCAGGAGGAGGGAGAGGCGGAGATGGAGGAAGCAGCAGCAGCAGCAACGCCACGCTCAAGGACGGTAAGTAGACACCTATTCTTTATAGACCCTCATCGTTTTTTCTCATTCTCGTGTTTTTTGTTCTTTATTGCGCACGAGCGGCGGTGTATGATTTTTTGCGCTCGCGCCTTTTTTCTGCGACATCCCGACACCGCCGCGGTTTAGCACCTCGTCGGCGCGCTGACGTCATACGCGCATGCGCAGATGCACAGGTTCATGTTCCGTGTTTTTTTCGATGTGAAATGCGATTTCATCCGCGTTTGTTAAAGTTTTCTAACCTAATTACTATTACAAGTATACTACAAGTAATATACAAGTACATGTACTAGTATATACAAGTAATTTATATTACAAGTATTAGCCTGGTTTTCGACACAATATTGTCCTGTAGTAACTAGATACAGCGAGCTGTCGTGGGCTGGAAATCTTTTCTGCGAAATAGCCAAGAGAAACACTTATCTCACCTTATCGTATATATATGTATATATATATATACTTATAGGTATACTGGGAATATTCACTGCGAATGACTTGCCAGTGTCATATAGGCAGTATCATATACTTCTCACTAGTTCATTCACTCGATTGATTTCGCTTTATCGTTCTTGTCACGATTATTCACTCGATCACTTCATTTATTCTTATTTCCTTCGTTATTCCATCATTTCATCTCTTCTGGTGCCGTGTCCCATCTCTCGTTGGATATGGTTCACATCCTGTGGTTAGGATTGAAGTTTGAGTTTTTGGTCAACTTAGTTACAATTGGTTCTCATTCGATATGTAACATTATCTGTGACCCTAACAATATAGTAATATATATGTTTGACCAGACTGCAATGAGCGTGTTTGTCCTTCTTGGCCCCTTATATACGTGGCCTCCCCCCTCTCTCTGTCTCTTTTCTCTCTCTTTCTCTCTCTCTCTCTCTCTCTCTCTCTCTCTCTCTCTCTCTCTCTCTCTCTCTCTCTGTCTCTCTTTCTCTGGCTCTCGCTCTCTCT
>NW_014580251.1:6019-10882 GCF_000485595.1 Priapulus caudatus | reverse complement strand
GAGAACAGGACAGCCCGAAGAGGCAGGGAGAGCCGCAGAAAGCAGCCAAAAGAAGAGGAGAAGAGAGACGGACAGAAGGATGAGAGCATGAGAGGAGAGACAGAGGACAGAGAGAGAGGGACAGAGAGAGAGAGACAGAGCGAGTTCGACGAGAAGATCGCGAGAGAGAGAGAGAGCGAGATGCGCGCGGAGAGAGAGAGCGAGAGAGAAGACGAGAGGAGAGAGAGCGAGAGAGCGCGCGCCGGGAGAGAGAGATAGATGATCGAGGAGAGAAAGAGAGAGAGATCGAGAGAGAAGAGAGAGAGAGCGGAGAGAGAGAGGATAGAAGAGAGATAGAGGGAGAGAGAGAAGAAGAAGAGACGAGAGAGAGAGAGAGAGAGAGAGCGCCCGAGAGAGTGAGAGAGAGGAGAGAGAGAGAGGAGAGAGAGAGAGACGAGAGACTGAGAGCGGATCTGAGACGAGAGAGACAGAGACTGAGAGAGAGAGAGAGAGTATATATCTCGCGAGTGACACGGTGTTGTTGGAGGTGCTGACGTTTTTCCCCAAGTGTGTTCCGAGTATGCCGACCCAGTTATTCCTAGTATAATGTGTCGTGGCTAGGGACTTTAGATAGGGATGGTTGGTGCATTGGAGGAGGGGGATATCCACGTCTGTGATAGGGAGACGGGGAGGGGGAGGGGAAGGAGAGGGGGAGGATGAGTAGCGTCTGTAGATCTGACCTCGCTCCCGTCGTACGGGTTGAGTTACGGCTATTACCAGCAACTCGATATACAATTACATGTTCTGGCAGTGTAATATGGTGGTTGAGATGGCCCTAACATCCCTTACTAGAGGGTGGGAGAAATGTACGTGATTGTCACGAATTCTTGTCATGAAACATCGCAAATCTTTGTCTCTGATTGCGCATGATATGATCGACATATCATAGAACTAGATATATTACATGTTCTAGCAGTGTAATATGGTGGCTGAAATGGCCATCACATTCTTTACTACATGGAGGAACACGTATGATTATCACGAAGCTTCGTCATTAAACATCTTAAATGTTTTCTCTGATTGTGCAGGATTGTGATATAATAGGAGATATGTTAGACATTTGGGCGACCATACGAAAGAACAAGTTCTACTTCACAATTCTTTAAATCTGGGAAATTTTTACTTAATCAGGCATTCGCTAAGTCAACCCATCGGCCGCTATTTTTGATGCGTTGCTTGCCGCTGCGTGTGGGCTGGTGATTCAAAGGGGGATTAAAATCTATTTGAGTTCGAACAACAAAAATAAAAAAACAGTAAGAAAAAAACGAGCACCGCTCAGAACTCGATAACAAAGATGGCCGCTCCCTTTATTCTTACCCCCTCCCCCCGGAGCACTTGCGCGTACTGCTAGGAGGAGGAGGAGGAGAAGGAGGAGGAGGAAGAAGAAGAGGAGGAGGAGGAAGAGGAGGAAGAGGAAGAAACGGAAGAGGAGGAGGAGGAAGAGGAGGAGGAGGGGGAAGAGGAGGAAGAGGAGGAAGAGGAGAAAAAGCAGAAAAAGCAGGAAGTAGAGGCGCATGCATACACTGTAGTGCTAAAACACTATATATACACTAATATAGTCGGTTTCTTACCATATTTCTTCGGACTATAATAATATAGTTGGTTTCTTACCATCGTCGTTAACATCCGTTTCAAATGTTTTTTACCGCTTGTAATATAATTACACCAGCAATTAAAGTTGTCGCAGCGGAGTTTTAACGACGTACTATTTTCCTCGCCTTGTTAAACTCGAATCAAATTAAAATATTTGCGCAGTCATTTCCACCGTCGTAAACAACAACAACTCTGGGAATAATCTTCTAGCATCACTACGCGATTAATGTAGCGTCAAATAAACAAAAAAACCTTTACTCGTAAACTTTCCATTTAATATCTTTTAGAATAATTTAACAATAGCGCTTTATATTCCCTTCACGCATAACCTTTCTATTTAATATAGTTTCGATGAATTTCATCAGAACCTTCCTCTAGAGGTTTTAATAAACTCTACACGCCTCGCTTCATACCTACCGTACCAACAAGTGCAGAACGCGGTGGCCAAAATCCCCAATAAATTCCTCACAAAATGTTGGGGCATTGAGTACCATTAACTCCTGGTTTTTTTCACCGCGATAGCTCAAGATGTGATAGGTGTGATATAATAGCTATTTGGGCCACCGTACCAGAGTAAATATGTAATAGTAACTGCACCTATACCACCGTACATCAATAATCCACGCTATATATATATATATGCGCAGCAGCAGCAGCAGCAGCAGCCATGAATTTTTCCCGCGCAAGAATGCGCGCGTCTGCCTCGCGAATCACGTGGTTTATGGGACGCGCGTCACGTGGTTTATGGGACGCGTGCGTGTTCGCGTGGCAATAAATGGCCAACGTTTTCTAAGTCTTGAAATGTAGTTGTACACCTCGTTAAGATGAGCTGAGTGTGACATGTGAGTTAGCAGGAGAGAGAGAGAAGAGTTAGATGTGAGAGGATAGCGGAGGAAAAAAGAGAGAAAAGAGATAGAGAGAGAGAGAGAGAGAGACAGGGATAGGATATATAGATTAAGGAGGTGAGATCAGATAGAGTAGGATAGAGTAGATAGATATGTTTTCTTTTTTTTTTTTCGATAGATAGATAGATAGATAGAGGTGAGAGTAGGGATAGCATAGGAGTAGATAGGATAGAGTAGATAGATTAGTAGTAGATGATAGGTAGAGTAAGATAGGATAGCGATAGATAGATAGATAGGATAGATAGATAGATAGATAGATAGATAGATAGGTATAAGCGTAGATAGACTAGGGATGATAGGATAGATAGGATAGAGTACGATGGATAGATAGATAGATAGAGTAGACTGAGATGATGTAGATAGATGAGATTAGATAGGATAGATAGATAGATAGAGTAGATGGAGGATAGCAGTAGATGGATAGAATAGATTATGAGTTAGATAGATAGAGTAGGTAGATAGATAGTAGTAGTAGAGTAGAGTAGATGAGATTAGAGTAGATTAGATAGATGAATAGGTAGGATAGATGAGGATAGATAGATTAGAGTAGGAGTAGATAGGATAGGTAGATAGAGTAGATAGATAGGATAGACTAGGATTCAGATAGATAGATGAGATGGTTGATAGCAGTAGATATGATAGGGATACGATAGATAGATAGATGAGATATGATAGATAGATCGATCGGATCGGATCGAATGCAGATCGATCGAGTCGATCGAGGGTCGATCGATCGACGGACGTTAGGGAAGATGGATAGCAGTAGAGAGAGTAGGATGAGGCGATAGATAGAGTAGATAGATAATAGGCGTAGATTAGGTAGGATTTGAGATGAGATGCGGATAGATAGATTAGATAGATACGAATAGATAGATAGATAGAGTAGGCGATAGATAGATAGGGATAGATAGATGAGAGGGTAGATAGATAGGATAGGATAGATAGATAGGATAGAGTGAGATAGATAAGGTAGATAGATAGATAGATAGATAGATAGAGTAGATAGATAGATAGGATTAGATAGATAGATGAGATGAGATAGATAGGATAGATAGATAGATAGGATAGATAGATTATGGATAGATAAGCATAGGATGTAGATAGGAGTAGATAGATTAGATAAGTGAGTAGATATGTATAGATAGGAGGGGTAGATAGATAGAGTAGATCTCGGATCGATCGGATCGATGCCGATCGATTAGATAGATAGATAGAGTAGGATAGATGATAGATAGATAGATTCGATCAGAGGCGAGGTAGATCGATCGCATCGATGCGAGCGGATGCGATCGAGTAGTATCGATAGGGGATCGATTAGATCAGGATAGTCGATATATCGATAGATGGAGATGGAATAGGATAGAGGTGAGTAGTAGATAGGATAGGGGATAGATAGGCATAGATAGATAGGATAGATAGGTAGATAGGAGTAGATAGAGTCGATAAGAGTCGATAGATCGAATAGATGGCATAGATCGATGAAGGATGCGTAGGATCGACTCGAGGTCGGATCGATGAGAGTCGATGAAGTGCGATCGATGAGGATGCGATCGATAGGATCCGATAGATTCGAGTGCGGGGAGTAGATCGATAGAGTCGATAGATCGATAGAGTTCGATGTAGGATGGCGATAGTATCGATGAGATCGAGTAGATCGATATGATAGATAGATAGATAGTATAGTAGAGTATATAGCATAGGGATAGATAGATAGATAGCATAGATAGATATGATAGGATAGATAGGAGGATAGATGGCAGGGGCAGGGAGAGGGGACGAAAAGGAGTTAGATAGATACGATAGAGTAGATAGATAGATAGATAGAGCTTAGGATGATAGGATAGAGTAGATACGATTAGGAGTAGATAGATCGGATAGATCGATCAGAATCGAGTAGGATCGAGTAGCATCGAGGTAGATCGATAGATCGATAGATAAGATATAGATAGATCGAGGAGTGAGATAGATATATGATAAGATAGATAGGATAGATAGGGATATAGTTTAGATGAGAGTAGAGTAGATAGAGTAGGATAGGATAGATAGAGTGAGAGTAATAGATAGAGGGTGGAGGGAGGAACGAGAAGATAGGGATAGGGGGATAGATAGGGATAGATAGACTAGAGTAGATAGATAGATTAGATGAGATAGATAGAATAGGATAGATAGAGTAGGATTAGGAGTAGGATAGGATAGGATAGGATAGGATGAGAGTACGGATAGAGGTGACGATAGAATAGATTAGCATCGAGGTAGAGTATATCGGGATATTAGTGGATAGAGTTATGAGAGGATAGAGTAGTAGCTGAGGTACGTGAGCTAGGGT
>NW_014580251.1:424-5994 GCF_000485595.1 Priapulus caudatus | reverse complement strand
TTAGCATAGGATAGATAGATAGATAGGATGATACGAATAGATTAGTGATAGATAGATTAGATAGATAGATAGTGATGCATAGATAGATAAGATTTATGATAGATAGCATAGTAGATAGTTTAGATAGAAGATTAGATGATAGATAGAGTAGATAGATTAGGATGATAGATAGATAGATAGGAATAGAGTAGATAGATAGATAGATAGATAGCATTGATAGATAGATAGGATAGATAGATAGAAGATAGATGATGGAGATAGAGTGATAGATACGATAGATAGATGATAGATAGTAGATTGTAGATAGATAGATTTGATAGATAGTAGATAGATAGTATGATTAGATAGTATAGATCATCGATCCGATCGACGATCGACTAGATTAGATGATGATAGATAGATAGATAGATAGATTAGATAGATCGATAGATCGATAGACGATCGATTCGATCGTCGCGATCGTATCGATAGATTCGATTAGATCGATGAGACCGCTCGATTATTATCGATATATCGATAGACTTTAGATTTTTATAGGATAAATAGATAATTAGATTGATAGATGATAGATAGATAGATTATAGTAGATTTAGATACTAGATTAGATAGATAGTGATAGATAGATCGATTAGATCGATAGCATCGATAGATCGAGTAGATCGATGACGATAGACGGGATCGAGATCGATCGATAGATAGTTTTATTATCGAAGATATGCAACGTTTCGATCGCATTAGCATCAGATCGTGTATCGAGTTATGATCTCAAAGCTTTAGATCGATCATCGATTACTGACATAGGCTACTTAGATCGATAGTATGCGTGCTTAGATCGTGATAGGATTCGGACTATGATCGATAGATCGGTAGATATGCTAGTTAGTTATCGAGGATATATGTCGATTAGCACTCGTCGAGTGAGAGTCGATATAAGATAGTTTAAGATATGTATAGATAGATATAGATAGATAGATAGGCATAGATAGATAGATACCTTTAAGATTAGATTTGATAGATGCATCAGAATGGATCGGGAGGTAACGAAATAAAGATAGATAGCATAGATAGATAGATAGATAGATTAGGATAGATAGATAGAAATTTAGAATAGTAGATACGGCATAGATAGATTAGATCGATGTGGATCGATGATCGATAGATCGATAAGATCGAACTAGATCGATTAGACGATAGATAGATAGAGATAGATAGATAGGACTAGATATATAGATAGTAGATTAGATTATGATAGCATTATTTATAGATATGTTAGATAGATAGATGACTAGAGATGATAGAAGATAGATAGGATAGCATAGATAGGCAGTAGATAGATGGAACCGAGGAACGGTACTAGAGCAAAGATAGATGACTAGATAGATTAGATTAGATAGATAGATAGATAGATAGATAGATAGATAGATAGATATGATAGATTAGATAGATTAGATAGATAGATTTAGATTAGATAGATAGATGATATAGATAATAGATAGATCGGATAGAAATTAGATCGATAGGATAAGATAGATAGATAGATAGATAGAATTTAGATTCGTATCGATCGCTCGAGTCGATCGATCGATCGATGCACGATCGATCGATAGCGATAGATAGCGATAGATAGAAATAGATAGATAGATAGCATATGTAGATAGATAGATAGATAGATAGATAGATAGATAGGATAGATAGATAAGATAGATAGACAGATTTAGGACAGATAAGATATAGAATAGATAGATAGATAGACTAGATGAAGAGGAACGAGAAAGAAGATGATAAAGAGAGAGGCGGTAGGGAAGGCGCGCGAGATAGAGAGACAAAGCAGACCGCAGGGACACAACCGCATCACCACTACAAAACCACCAGGACGTTCAATGACTAGGCTGACAGCATATATCCTGCCCCCTATTATTTCAACCCACTGATACAATCTCATCACACAAAACGCGGTCTGCGTCCTGGTCCACTCGCCGCCGACGCCCCCTGCCGGCGCCAATGTGTTAAAATTTATTTGATATCAGCGACGCCAATATAAATTTTATTTGTATGAATTCTGCGATTTTTTTGCGCGTGCCGCGGTATGAGGGGCGCAGATGATGCTGTATGTATGTCTGTGTCTCTCCCCCCCCCTCTCTCTCTCTCTCTCTCTTTCTTCCCTCTCCCTCTCTCGTCTCTCTCTCTCTCTCTCTCTCTCTGTCTCGCTCTCTCTCTCTTCTCTTCTCTCTCTCTCTCTCTCTCTCTCTCTCTCCCTCTCTCCTCTTCTCCTCTCTGTTTCTCTCGTGTTTCTTTCTCTTTCTCTCTCTCTCTCTTCTTCTCTCTTCTCGCTCTCTCCTCTCTCTCTCTCTCGTCTCTCTTTCTTCTCTCTCTCTCTCTCTCGTCTCTCTCTCTTCTCTCTCCATCTCCGTCTCTCTCTCTTCTCTCTCTCTCTCTTCGTCTCTCTCTCTCTCCCTCTCTCTCTCTCTTCTCTCTCTCTCTCTCTCTCTCTCTTGCGCGCGCGCGCTCTCTCTCTCTCTCTCTCTTCTCTCTTTTTCGTCTCTCTGTTGCTCTCTCTCTCTCTCATCTCTCTCTCTCTCTCTCGCTCTCTCTCCTTCTTTTCTTTCTCATCTCTCTCTCTCTCTCTCTCTCTCTCTCTCTCGCTATCTCTCTCTCTCTCTCCGCTCTCTCTCTTTCTCTTCTCTCTTCTTTCTCGTCTCTCGTGCTCTCTTCTTTTTCTCGCGCTCTCTCTCTCTTTCTTTCGCTCTCTCTCATCTTCTCATCTCTCTGCATCGTCTCTCTCTCATTCTCTCTCTCGTCTCGCTCTCTCTCTCTCCTCTCTCTCTCTCTCTCTCTCTCTCTCTCTCTCTCTCTCGTCTCTCGTCTCTCTCTTTCGTCTCTCGTCTCTCGTTCTCTACGTCTCTCTCGCCTGACTTTCCCCAAGCGCCTTCGCTCGGTCTCTCCCTTCTCTCTTTTCCCCCTCTCCCCTCTCCCCCTCTCTCTCTGAGCTGGGCCTCGGCCAGCTGCCTGCATCGCAACACTGTACATGTATGTTGGCTAAACAAACACGACAGACGAGGTCTCACGCGCGCGAGGCTCAGCTTGTTTTTATGTGGGTCCCTTACTTACTCTCTCTTCTCTCGCTCTCTCTCTCTCTCTCTCCCTCTCTCTCCTCCAGCGCGCGCGCTCTCTCTTCTCTCTCTCTTCTCCCTCGCTCTTCTCTCTCTCTCGCTCTCTCCCCCTCTCTCTCCCTCTCTCTCACACACTCTTTTTCAGAGGACGAGGAGGTGGAGGAGGGAGGCGGAGGGGAAGGAGGAGGAAGAGGAGGAGGAGGAGGAGGAATGAAGAGGAGGAGGAGAAGGAAAAGGAGGGGTAGGGAGGACAAGGAAGAGATGGATGAAAAAGAGAAGAGAGTAAGAGGAGGAGGAGAAGAGAAAGACGCAGGAGGAGAAGGAGAAGGAGAAGGAGATTACGGGGAGGAGCTATAGGTATTCCTATCGTGTTGGGTGTTCCACCAGTACCATGCGCAGCAGCAGCAGCAGCAATAACATCAACGGCAGCAGCAACAGCAGCAGTAGCAACAGCAGCACAGCAGCAGCACCACCACCACCACCACCACCAGTAGCAGTAGCAACAACAACAGCAGCAGCACCACCACCACTACCAGCAGCAGCAGCAGCAGCAGCAGCTGCAGCAGCAGCATTGCCGGACATCACCTGACCACCCAAACGCGTGGCAGAGACAGCGAACGCATAAACATCACTATTATCCACGTTCATTCACCCAGACGTTCTATTCCCACCATTTACGACACGCACCGTTTAAACGCTGGTTGAATTATATTCCTAGCCGATGGATGAATTAAATTCGCCCCCTTATAATATATTACCCCCCTATTTCGAACAAAGCGAGCTTACGAAACAAGTTACGCATTCGAATGCCAATAAAACATCTGAGATAATGTTTTGAGATGATGAATCATGACTATAGATGGCGCCTCGGGAGCATCAGGTTTTTCAGCGGCGCCTTTGCGATGGTATGGCGATAACTTTAATGTGTATGTTTATACGTTAACTCTACTTTAATTCTTATAAGAAATGAATAATTCTTATAAGAAATGAATCGTAATTAAAAGCTTGTGATTAAGCTGAGATGAACATTATTACGTTATAACTATGTCAATATTGATATAATCTTTATGCTAGTTTGTGTAAACATGTATTTATTGGCATAGCTTTCTGCCAGGTAGCCTAGCTGTCGTTCATACATCGTGGTATTTAATCATGGTCGGGTAAGGCTATTGTCGCTCCTGCTTTATTATATGTTTACGGGTTGGTATGGTCTGGGTTGGGGGCTGAGCCTGGGTAGGCCAGAGTGGCAGGGGTGGGTGGGATGGGTGGCAGGGGGTTGGGTAGGATGAGTGGGCTGGGTGGGATGGGGTGGCGTAGGATAGGATGGGGTGGATCTAGGGTGATATAATATATATATATATTCTAGTATAAAAGTGTGTTATACAATATGATATCTAATCCATCTATCTTCTATTGCCAGCGTTGTCCTGCGCAAACAAACAAACGAACAAACAAATAAGCAAACAAACAAATAAGCAAACAAACAAATGGCGCAGTCGCTACAAAGCGGTACAGCGTTGGGCACACGTGTGCCAGGTAGCACAGCCAGGTACCACAGCCGGGAATACGCGTTTTCCTGTAAAAACGCGTCATCACACCCGGATCCCTAGCTGTCTCCCGTTTAACAAACCAGTCACCGGGTTTGCGTGAGGCAGTAGGCACCCACACCGCCCTGCTTATTCTATCGTATGACTCACCTCCTCTAGCGTTGCTATTCTGCTATGAGGGAGGAGGGCAGGGGAGGAGGGGAAGGGGAGGATGGGCAAGGGGAGGCCGAGGGGAGGGGGAGGATGGAGGGCAGGGGAGGAAAGAGAGAGGAGGAGGGGGAGGGAAGGAGGGAGGAGGAGGGGGAGGGGGAGGAGGGCAGGGGAGGGAGAGGAGGGAGAAGGCGGAGTGATGAAGGTGGAGGGTGGTGGAGGAGGGAGGAGGGGAGGAGAAAGGAGGGAGCAAGAGGGGGAGGCGGGCGGTGGAGGAGAAGAGGAGGAGGGGAGGAATGAAAAGGGAGAGGAGGAGAAGGGAGCAAGCGGTCGAGGGAGGGAGAAGGAGGGATGTTAAGTAGCCCTATGTTCGCTATGTCATCATGTGGAGCTGTCACATAGTGTTAGTGAATTCGTTCTCGTTGAATGTAGCTTGCGGAACATATTGCTACAGATACACATGCATCTATACTATGTCTATTGTCTATAACTAGAACTGGTTGTGGGTTTAGTTGCAGACGCTAACAATTCAATTTAATCCAATTTAATTAAATGTATTTGTGACTTATGTATTACATTTTAGAGGTAATATATTAGGTAAACAAAATATTAGGCAATGATGATGAAATTGAAACGAATATAACTAAATAAATAGAAGGCAATAATTCAAAGCCATTTGTATTCTAATCTTCAAATCTATCCTTTTGCTCTCTCTCTCTCTCTCTCTCTCTCTCTCTCTCTCTCTCTCTCTCTCTCTCTCTCT
>NW_014580251.1:0-414 GCF_000485595.1 Priapulus caudatus | reverse complement strand
CTCTTCCTCTCATTCTCATTCTCTCTACCGACCATGCACAGCATCAGCAGCATCAGCATCATTGTCACCATCATCATCGGCATCGGCATCAGCATCAGCAGCAGCATCGTCACCATCATCAGCATCAGCATCAGCATCATCAGCATCAGCATCAGCATCATCAGCATCATCAGCATCAGCATCAGCATCAGCAGCAGCATCGTCACCATCATCAGCATCAGAATCAGCATCATCAGCATCTGCATCAGCAGCATCAGTATCATCAGCATCAGCATCAGCATCAGCATCAGCAGCAACATCGTCACAATCATCAGCATCAGCATCATCAGCATCTGCATCAGCAGCATCGGTATCATCAGCATCAGCAGCAACATCGTCACAATCATCAGCATCAGCATCAGTATCATCAGCATC
>NW_014580250.1:7500-19100 GCF_000485595.1 Priapulus caudatus | reverse complement strand
GTGTGTGTGTGTGTGTGTGTGTGTGTGTGTGTGTGTGTGTGTGTGTGTGTGTGTGTGTGTGTGTGTGTGTGTGTGTGTGTGTGTGTGTGTGTGTGTGTGTGTGTGTGTGTGTGTGTGTGTGTGTGTGTCTGTGTGTGTGTGCTCTAAGTGAGTTAACTCTAAGTGACTGACACTACTGTCTTATGTAACAGACACATAGCGCATATCGCAGCCTGATGCGGCTGTAGCAGTGAATCGTAATGTATGATGACGTCATGGTCATGTGACACAAGACAGTTAGAGCTAGAGCTAAGAACACTAGAGCTAACACACTTATCTAGCGCTAACCGTGTCATGTAGAGGTCAACAATACACACTGCCCGCGGACCTGACCCGTCTATATATTAATATCTTTAAAAGATTCAAGGGTAATGAGCCCTTGTTTAAATACCACTTATATATAAGATATATATTAAAATAGTTGCTGATATCATTTTAGTAGAGTATTTCTTTATGCATAAATAACTCATTATGGAGGTTTTCTCATATTTGTAGTAGTCACCATTGAATAGATGCTCCTTTTTCCCCTTCTTGTTTTCAAGTCTAAGGCGCATGACCCGTCACTTGAGGGGGCGCAACATTTTCTGGCACGTGCCCAAACTTAGGTTGCCGACCTCTAGTACGATGCAGTACATATTTGCTGCGAATTTATCCAGCATGCATGCACGCAATGAAGACTGTTGCAAATGAAAAAAATGTTTAGAAATTCTAACGATCTATCTCCGCCGATGGTATGTAGAGAGAGTGGAAATGAGAGAGGGAGAAAGATCGGGAGATAGAGAGAGGAGGTGTGTGTGTGTGTGTGTGTGTGTGTGTGTGTGTGGTGAGAAAGAGAAGAGAGAGAGAGCAGAGAGTGAGGGAGAGAGAGAGAGAGAGAGAGAGCGAGAAAGAGACACACAGAGAGAGGAGAGAGAGAGAGAGAGAGAGAGAGAGAGAGAGAGGAAGATAGAGAGAGAGAGAGAGAGAGAGAAGAGAGAGAGAGAGAGAGAGTAGAGAGAGAGGAAGAGAGAGAGAAACATGAGAGAAAACGAAGCCGCATACATGCCGCGTACATGTCGGCGCGATCTCCAGCGATCTTATAGCTTATATATATATATATATACTATATATATACATTATAATATTGTGGGAAGGCGTGCGGCAGGAGACTGCGTGCTGAGACGTTTAGAGGTCAGCTTTGAAGCTTGGCTGTGATTTATCGCCACAGCGCTGTGATAACTACGTGGGCGCGAGCGCGATTTACGGCTAACGCGCCATGTTACAACGGCTAACTGGGCAGCAGCGACCACACGGTAGCGGCACGCACGCACACACGTAGGGCACGCACGCAGGGCACCACGCACAGCAACGCCGTAGGGCACGGCACGACGCACGCACCTGGGGCTAATGCACGCAACGCGGGGCAACGCACGCACCTAGCACGCACGCACGCACGCACGCACTTCACGTAGGGCACGCACACACGCGGCGGCAACGCAGAGCAGGGCGCGCGCACGCACGCACGCACGCACAGCACGCGCCGCGCACGGCACGCACACACGCACGCAGGTTAACGCACACACACAGTGCATCACGCACGCACCGCGACGCACAGGCAGGTATCGCTCAACGAGTCACTGCACGCCAGCGCACTGCAGCAGGGTAACGCACACACACATGCACGCAGACGCACGCACCACACATGCTCACCCGCGTGCACGTACGTATGCAGGACGCGCACGCGCACACACATGCAAGTAGATAATTAGATACGCTATAGCGACTGAATATAGAATCTTGAAGCAACGTCATCGTCATATTTTAACAGATAGCTCTACCGTCAGACCTCAGTGACAAGAAATAATCTTATTACGGCCCATACACACGCTAGTAAACGGGCCGTGCTGCTAACGTATAACATCAGCACAGTGCGGTCAACCTTGAAGGCGGTTACGACAGCTTATTTGTGTTCCGGACAGCGAACACGGGCCGAAGCATCGGCGACTTTTAACTTTCGTTTCCGGTGCGCGCATGCGTGTACTAGTATATATAGCTCGGCACGGCTTATTTATCGTAGGCACTATATAATCGGTGTGTGTACGCGCGTGGCGGCGGCATGTTTAAGAAGAGCAGTGTAGCGATAGATGTACGATGGCTTGTACAGATTGTGAAGAGCGAATGTGATTTGTACGAAAGCTATGTTGAACACTCATAGGGAGAGCGGGCGGGGGGGGCGAAATTTTTTTAACGGGCGCTTCAGTTTCCGGAGCCACAAGATAGTGTTTTGTAATATATGGTTCGTATATATATGGTTGGATTATAGTTAGTGTTAGGGTTCGAACGGTACGGTTACGGTTGGGTTAGGTTAGGGTTAGGATGGGGGTCTTCATTTTATTGTTGCTTCGAGGAAGCTCGATGAATGGAGTGCGCCTGATTGCTGATGGTCCGGAACTCATGTGGGAAAGAAAAAATTTTGCGAGCGGGGAGCCCCAGCACCGTAATGTACGTAGCGTGAACATGGCTCTCTCTCCTCTCTCTCTCTCTTCTCTCTCGGCTCTCTCTCTTTGGCTCTCCTCGCTCTCTCTCTCTCGTCTCTGTCCTCTGCTCTCTTCTCTCCTCTCTCCTCTCTCTCTCTTCCTGCTCTTCGCTCTGTCTCTCTTCTCTCTCGCTTTCTCCCTCTCTCTCTCTCTCTTCTCTCTCCCTCTCCTCTCGTCTCTCTCCTCGCTCTCTCGCTCTCTCTTCTCTCTCTCTCTCTCTCACTCTCTCTCTCTCTCGCCTCTCTCTCTTCTCTCTCTCTCTCTTCTCTCTCGTCTCTCTCATCTCTTCTCTCTTGTCGCCCGCGAGCATGCCGCTCTCTTATGTCGCGTCTTTCTCATCGTCTCTCTCTCTCTCTTTCCTCATCTCCTCTCCTCTCTCTCTCGCTCTCTCTCTCTATCTCCTTCTTCTTCTCCTCTGTCTCTCTCTCTCCTCTCCTCGTCTCTCCTCTCTCTCCCTCTCTCTCCTCCTCTCTGCTCTCTCTGCTCATCTCTCTCATCTCCTCCCTCTCTGCCTCTCTCTCTCTGATCTTTATCTCATCCCTCACACGCACTCTCTCGCTCTTGCCCATTACAAACGCCATCAACTCCGCTATATGCTGAGTCATCCGCGTCTCCGCCAGCACCTGCTCCCTCCTGCCACTCGTGCTCGCACCGGCGGGCCGCGAAGTCCGCTGCATGGTGCTGGATAATTCACGAGTATGGTGGCGCAGATGGCTACGAATTTGTTATTTTTCAACATTCATTTTATTCAAATCATTTTCATTTCAAATTCCCATGTTTCCATTCCAAATTCATTTTCATTTTCATTTTCATTTTCATTTCCATTTTCATTTTCAATTTTCATTCTCATTTTCCATTTTCATTCTCATTCTCATTCTCCCATTTTTCATTTTCATTCTCATTCTCATTCTCAATTTTCAATTTTCATTACTGCATTCTCTTCTCATTCTCATCTCATTTTCATTTTCATTCTGCATTCTCATTCTCATTCTCATTTCATTCTCATTTCGTCATTCTCATTTTGCATTTTCATTCTCATGTCTGCATTCTCATTCTCATTTCATTCTCATTCTCATTCTCTGATTTTCATTTTCATTTCTCATTCTCATTCTCATTTTCATTTTCAATTCTCATTCACTCATTCTCAATTCTCATTTTCCATTTTCATTTTCATTTTCATTATCATTTTCATTTATCATTCTCAATTTCAATTTCATTTTCCATTTTTATTTCTCATTCTCATTTTCATTTTCATTTTATTTCAAAATTTCATTTCCATTTTGACATTCCAAGATTCATTTGCGATTGAAACTCGCGGTGGCCGAGGCAATGGCTAGCGGAATATGGTGGGGGCGGATGACGTCACTCCCCTTAGTGGGAGTTCAACCGAAGAGAAACAAACGCCAGTTGTTTTTGGTTTATGATCGGTAGATAGCAAGTGCGTTTTTTCCTGATGTATATTCCGATCGAAAAACACCAATTTTACTCAATTAATATACATATAATATCGACTATCCATTGGCATTATTCTTTGTGTAAATGTTGTTATTTTTCATCTTCATATTCGAGGTTTCGGCTCTCGTATAACGACATATACGTGACGTACGTACGTAGCGTGGCCAACTGGCCGTACTCGGTACTAATACCCTTCGGCTCAGTCGGCAGATCGTGGTGTGTGTGGCCGTGCGCCTTTGCGTGTGCGTCGCCGCCGTGTGCAATGCGTGTGCGTTGTGCGTGTGCGTGTGGCGTGTGGTGTGTGTGTGTGTGTGTGTGTGTGTGTGTGCGTGTGCGTTGTTGTAGGCGCGCCGTGTGCCTATTCCGGGGGCGTTGTTGTTGATTGTTAGCAAACACGAGGGACGCGATTAAACCACATACACTGGGGCTGCTAGACGGTCCCACCGCAGCACCCTCAGAAGCTCGCTATTCTAGACGGCACGGACCGCACGAGAGAAGTGGGGGCCGCGAACGACTCGTCTAACGTCAGCTCAAGACGTTTCATGACTACGATACCGACCATCTAAAATATTGTTGTGCTGGCTCTAACACTAAATACAATAATGAACCAAATACAGGATAAGGTACCCTTGAGGAGGCCTGTTACAGCAACTACAACCATTTTTCGGCCTTACGCTTGTTCACACAGGGTTACGTTAGCACCGTACCTCCAGAAACCGGCTCTTGCTAATTCACTTGTGTAATAGACACCAATATAGTCCGCACAGGCACAGACTTGTCGGGTAGTTATCAGTTTAGACTTCTATTACTGATAGTAATAGGGGTGACTGACGCTGCGCTATCGACGGCCCAATAGTCCGAAAGCCGCACTATCCGAAAACCACTAGTTCGAAAGCCAGCTAGTCCGAAAAGCGACAGGGGATCGGGTATCGATCTATAGTTCTAATGTTTTAATTAATTAATTATTTATTTATTTTTTAAATACACACACACACACACAACAGCACAACGCAGCTACGCATCACGCATATGCACACGCGCGCGCACACGCAAAAGCGCACGCAACACACACACGCGATCTCTGGCGACTGAGCGAAGGCTATATAATTACCAGTAGGCAGATTGCAGTAGTACGTAGTACGTATGGTCGTATTACGAAGCCGAAACCCCTAATATGAAATGAAAATAACAACATTACACAAAGATTGCAATTATAGTGATATTATATGTTTTATATTAATGAGTAAAATGTGTGTTTTTCATGGATATATTACATCAGAAAAACGCACTTAATGCTACCGTCATAAATCGCAAAACAACTGCGGTTGTTCTCTTGTTGACTCCACACTACAGGGGAAGTGACGTCACTCCGCCCCCCAATAATCCGCTAAGGCGCATCTCGCGCCACCGCCGAGTCTTCAATGGGGGGGGCGCAAAATGAATTGGAATGCAAATGAAAATGAATTTGAATGAAAATCGAAAAATGAAAATGAGAAATGAGGAAGAAAATGAAAATGAAATGAGAATGAGAATGAAAAACTGAGAATGAAAATTGAAAATAAATGAGAATGAGATGAAAATGAAAAATGACACACACCCACAATATCAGCGAAATGAAAAATGAAATGAAAATGAGAATGAGAATCGCAAATGAAACTGAGAAGAGAATGAGAAAAAATGAAAATGAAAAATGAAAATGCGAAATGAGAATGAAAATGAAAATGAGAACTCGAGAAGAGAATGAAAATGAAAATGAGATGAATGAAATGAAACAACCTCACAATGAAAATGGAAATGGAAATGAAATTGATAAATGAAAATGAAAATGAAAATGCATTTGGAATGAAAAATGAATTTGAAAATGAAAATGAATTTGAAAATAAAGAATGATGAAATAAAATATCCGTAGCCATCTCGCCACACATACACGAGAGAGTGACAACCCACGCGAACAGCGCAATCGATTCGCATCTGTTAATGCATCCACACACACATACATCATAGAAGCCAGCCAGCGCGTCAAAGCCCGATAGATGCACTGCGCGCGCTCAGGGCGGTTCGCTGTTCGTGCGATCGACCCGCTAGGGGTCGGAATGAGATCCGGTATTTACGAGAGAGAAAGCTAATATGAGTAAACAACACCCCTAAGAGTCGTTTGTCCCATGCTTTTTTACCTCGCTAGTAGCACTGTAGTAATATTCACGTTTCAACAAGTGAAACGGACAGAGTCGTCAGTCTAACAGGCGAATCCCTCTCCCTGCCACACGCAGCCGTTGCTCGCTCGGCGGTCCGACATCTAGACGACGCCGGCGTCTCTCACATTCCGAACGTGTGTGTTCACACTCATTAAGCTGCAAATGTCGGGGATTACTTCTTGCCCCGACCGCCAATCGACGGGCCCCGCGCGGCCATCTTGAATCTTACGAATATGAATGTTCTTCGTGTGTCTTTTCAAAATCAGCGTCTACGCCAGGTATAGTAAAAAACTCCGGAATGCATCAGCGCACCTAATTTTATACGCATACGTGCCGTTAGTATAGTAGCTGTGTTTTTTCCTCTTCGCCATCTTGCGACCAACATAGACGCGAGGAAGCTCGAAGGCTAGCAGACGGCCGGGGGTAAATCGGCGGAGGGAGCAACAGCCACCGATGATCAAACGCAGCGTATTATCGTAGTAGAATTCATTGACTTGACTTCCTCACTCGCCGCGGGCTGGCGCGCGACCCGCAAGGCCCAATAACCGACCGTACGAATCAGTCTATAGAGAATTAATTAATTAGAATACCGAAACGATTAAAAAACATGAGGTTATTAATCGCTGTTTTGATGCTTAGGCGGGAGAAACGCTGGAAACAAACCAATATAGGCGCCACCCGTTGTGGCACTCTATCCTGTCATCCTGCAGCACAAGGCGCGCGCACACACACACACACAAGCCCACACCAACACACACACACACACACGGGCGGATTGACGGTATGGTAGCTACGACACTGGTGTGTGCATTGGCCGGTGGGGTTTAGTTGTACCCACCTGCTGGTTGCAGGTGATGTATTGGGTTTGGAGTGAAGTTAGCGGAGACACACACACACACACACACCCACGACACACACACACACCAGTCACACACACACACACACACACCACACCCACACACACACACAGACACACACACACACAGCACGCACACACACACACCAACACACACACGCCACATCCTCACTACACAATTCACAGTCAGTCAACAACACTCGCACACAACAGCAACCACACCAGGATGTATTGCACACACCAGTGCACGAATGCACACGTTGCTATTCGGTACCTCCGCCGAAATAACAGTCAAGCCGCAATCGGATGAGATTTCACGATGCGGAATTCAGATTTCACGACGCGGAATGTGATTTTAAGGAATCGCACGAATGCTGTGTGTGTGTGTGTGTGTGTGTGTGTGTGTGTGTGTGTGTGTGTCGCGCGGCGTGTGTGTGTGTGTGTGTGTTGTGTGTGTGTGTGTGTGTGTGTGTGTGTGTTGTGTTGCGTGCGTGCGTGCGTGCGTGTGTGTGTGTGTGTGTGTGTGTGTGTGTGTATGTGTGTGTGTGTGCGTGTGTGTGTGTGTGTGTGTGTGTGTGTGTGTGTGTTGTGTGTGTGTGTGTGCGTGTGCGGATCTATGAAAGATAGCAGCGGTATATGAAATTGAGATGATAACAGCTAGACGTTGAAAAAAGGAGCGGGTTTGTGTGTGTAGGTCACTCGTCTTTATAATTATTACACTAACTTTATTAATAAAGAGTCGCATCATATAGAGTATTCATGTTATAGATAGTTAGTCTAAAGCGATCAGTGGAAGGTGTTCCAATTTCCAGTTTCCGATTACTGATTAAATTCCATTACGGCTTTCCCGCGTCTCCTGCTTAACGTCTATGTTTCTTCCGTCTGATGATGTATTTTGATGTGAAGACGCGACAGCGGTGATATATAAGTTGATTATGTGTGTGTGTTGTGCGTGGTACTTCGCGCGCTACCTACATCTGCCTATCCCGCTCTATTAATGCGCCATCAACGACGCACATGTCTATATAAGCAGGAGAAAGTGTTAAATAGCGCCGAACACTGTCGCCACAGGGCGAACATATTCCACATCTATATCCATCAATCTACACATGTATATATATATATATATATATATATATATATATATATATCAGACGCATATGTATACTTATAATATATATATACAGGGGTTAATAATGACAAATATGCTTGCTTTGTCATTTTTAACACACTGATATATATATATATATATATTTGTATTATATATCAACGAGTACATCATAGAGATCTCTATATATTAGAGACTCTCTATTATCTACTCTTGAATATATATATATATATATATATATATATATATATATATATATCAGGAGTTAATGAAGATTGTCTTCATTAATTCAAGAATTTGTCTTCATTAACTCCTGATATATATGTATAATCTCAAGGCGTTACGAGATGTTATGACGCCTAGTTTGACACACTAAACGCGGTCTGACATCGCTCTCACGGATTTCTGATTTTACCAACATCTCGCCTGTTTTTATAACATCTCTGCTGTATTCCCTCACGTCGTATCATTGGGGCGGTCAACATAACACGAATACCCATGAACGCTTTCAGCTGTGCTGACTTTGGGCGTTTGAATTTTGGAAATATTTTAGCAAAACCAGTGAAATATTATTACCGAAATGGCGCGTGTTGCGTGGGTGACGTCATAACTGCATGTGACAATACAAAACATTCTGCACAATGGGTTTCTAGCTCATTGATTTTAGAATATAGGTTTACATAACTAGTTATAATAGTTTATATATTAGTTATATACATAGTTTATATAATTGGTTTACACATATAGGTCATTACAATAATCATATTGTTATTTTCATTTAGGTTATAATGGAAGAATCAGTCCAAAAAGTTTGCGCGCATTTTGTGGTATAGCAGAGCTCTAGTCGCAGTTTGAGTACGTTTCTGCCTGGGTGGGTATATAGAGAATATATAGTCATATATAAATGATGTAAGTGAATATATAAGTGATATAGAGAAATAGGAGCAACAGTACATATACGACAGTTAAGTAATTCGCAGCAATAAACGAGGTTTAGCGAGATGCCGCCGTCATGGTTATAGCGAGGCAATAATCTCAGGCGGACAATATAAAGATTGCCTATCGTTTATGTTGTCAGTTATACGACACCACCACACCCGCAGAGAGTGGTCGCACATTCTGTCGACAGAGGGCGTTCTTTCCACTCTTCTGCCTCTCTCTCTCTCTCTCTCTCTCTCTCTCTCTCTCTCTCTCTCTCTCTCATCTCTCCTCCCCTGCAGACTCTTCTCATCTGACTTTTTCGTCAGTCGTCTGCTTGTTTCTCTCTCTCTCTCTCTCGTCTCTTGTGGGCTTCACTCTCTCTCTCCTCTCTCTGCCATCGCTATGCTCATCTCTCTGTCTCTCTCGGTCTCTCGTTTTCTTCTGCGCCTCATCTCACGTCTCTCTCTTTCGAGAGCGTGTGAGCAGAAGCCGTGGGCAGGTGAAGGCGCTCTTTTATGCACAATAATCACAGGTCCCGGGCGTGCCACCCTCTTTCCCGCATCTCCGCGCGCGAGGAAGGGTTGGCACGGCAAGCACAGTCACCGCACGCACGCACGCACCGACAAAGTCCGCACGCAACGCACGCACGCACCGCACACAACACACACAACACACACACGCACGCCCACACACGCCGCCCGCAGCGCAGCACGCACGCCGCACGCACGCACGCACACACAACGACGTAGGGGGGGGGGGGGGGGGGGGGGGGGGGGGGGAGGGTCGCCACGCCCGCACGCAACGTCACGCACACACACACACGCACGAACGCACGCACAACACAACCAGACAGACAGACGAAACACCACAGACACAGGGCACAGAGAGCACACCCACACAACACACACACAACACACACACACAGACACACACAGACAGACACACACGCACGCACGCACGCACGGACACACGACACGCACGAACGCACCTCGTACCACACATCACACAGCAGCAGAACAGACAGACAAACACACAGAAACACACACACAGACACACACAGCAACCACACACACACACACAGCACACAGGACACAATCACAGACAGACACACACGCACGCTACGCACGCACACGGACACAACACACAGCACACACACACAGCACACACACAGCACACACACCGACGCACGCACGCAACGCAGGACTGCACAGCACGTGTCCGTCGTGCATATTTCAGACAAGTATAAGATGTCACGTGGCCGCTGCTGGCGACGGCCCAACCCTGCCGACGTCCGCTCGGCCGAGCCGCTAGCGGGCCGACACGTGCGAAAAACAATAACTCGTTGGTATATAGGCTTGCATAATTCCCACGCCTCTCCTCCCCCTCCCCCTCCCCTCCCCTCCGCCCTCCCGCCTCCACGCTCGAGAAAAAGAGAACATTATTTCAGCTATATAGCTCGAAACCGCGGTTGGGTGTGTTATTTTGCACACGTTTGAGGGCAGTTTTAACAAACATGAACGCGGTGGGAAGGGAGCGTGAGTAATTGGCAGCAGCCGACAGAGAGTCAAAGAAGGGCCGTTATCGGTAGAGATCTAGCGATTGTTGAGCTGTGCGATGAATGTTCTCCGGTTTTCAATACCAACGCCACACGCGGGCAGCGCGCGCGGAGCGCACGGCACGCCCGGCACGCACGGCGACAGAGAAAAGAAAAAGGACACACACGCGTGCGTGCGTGTGGTTGCGTGGGCGTGGCGTGGCGTGGCGTGCTGTACGTGTACGTAGAGTACGCGTGTGTGCGTGGGCGTGATGTGTGTATGCCGTACGTGTGGGGCGTAACGCGTGCAGTGCGAACGTGCGTCGTGTGTGCGCTGCGTGCGTGGCGTGCGTTGGTGTGTGCCGTGCGTTCGCGTGCGTGCGTGCCGTGTCTGCGTGCGTGCGTGTGTGTTTCCTGCCGACCCTCCGTCTCCGCGGCAAGCCGGAAGACCATGCGGGTCCTCGATGACTCATCGCAAAAAAAATTCGCCCGAGTAAAATGATCTCAATATGGGAATTTGCATGCGCCTGCTATTAATTAACCCGCACTGCATTATGGGCACTGTAGCCGACATTTCACGATATACGCTATTTCTCGTGACCTAGTATAGGCCCTATAGATGCTATGAGCTAGCCAGAACCACCGATCTCTACATACTAACGAGTACAGAGTAGTTAGTGTATAGCGCTCATGCATTTGTCGGATCCACGCTTCCTTATAAAAGTAGCACATCAGGGCACCTGCGTACAACAAAAACCCTACGGCGTTTCCCGCATTTGTGCGCGTTTCGGGTGGTTTCTGTAACGGCAGCAGTCGTGGCCGAGTGGTTAAGGCGACTGACTAGAAATCAGTTGGGGTCTCCCCGCACAGGTTCGAATCCTGTCGACTGCGATAACATTTTTTATAAAGTCGACATAAAGTTCGTATTTACCAAACAGTTGTCTCGAATGATGCAATTATTGATAAAAAAAACGAG
>NW_014580250.1:0-5000 GCF_000485595.1 Priapulus caudatus | reverse complement strand
ATGAGTGTGTGGGCAGAGCTGGGGGTGAATGAGTGTGTGGGCAGACTGGGGTGAATGAGTGTGCTGGGCAGCACTGGGGTGAATGAGTGTGTGGGCAGACTTGGGACGTGAATGAGTGGTGGGCAGACTGGGTGAATGAAGTGTGTGGGCAGACTGGGGTGAATGAAGTGTGTGGGCAGACCTGGGGTGAATGAGTGTGTGGGCAGCCTGGGTGAATGAGTGTGTGGGCAGACTGGGGTGAATGAGTGTGTGGGCAGACTGGGGTGAATGAGTGTGTGGGCAGACTGGGGTGAATGAGTGTGTGGCAGACTGGGTGAATGAGTGTGTGGGCAGAGCTGGGTGTATATGAGTGTGGTGGGCAGACTGGGGTGAATGAGTGTGTGGGCGACTGGGGTGAATGAGTGTGTGGGCAGACTGGGGTGAATGAGTGTGTGGGCAGACTGGGGTGAATGAGTGGTTGGGGGGTGGGGGGCCCAAGACTGGGGTGAATGAGCTGTGTGGGCGGACTGGGGTGAAATTGAAGTGTGTGGGCAGACTGGGGTGAATGAGTGTGTGGGGCAGACTGGGTGAAATGAGTGTGTGGGCAAGACTGGGGTGAATGAGTGTGTGGGCAGTACTGGGTGAATGAAGTGTGTGGGCGGACTGGGGTGAAATGAGTGCTGTGGCAGACTGGGAGTGAATGAGTGTGTGGGTCAGACTGGGTAAAATGAGTGTGTGGGGCAGACTGAGTGATGAGTGTGTGGGGCAGACTGGGTGAATGAGTGTGTGGGCAGACTGGGGTGAATGAGTTTTGTGGGCAGACTGGGGTAGATGTGTGGGCAGACTGGGTGAATGCCACCATAGCAGTCACATCTCTCTCACTGACTGCTAGCAGGCCCCTGTACGAGCCATCGCTGCGCTGGCTGCTGCTGCTGCTGCGCTAGCTACTACTACTACTTGCTGCTGCTACTGCTGCTACTGGCTACGCTGCTACTGCTGCTGCTGCTGCTACTGCTGGCTACTCTACTAAGCTCTAGCCGCTGCTACTGCTGCTTACTGCTGCTACTTCTGCTGCTGCTGCTGCTGCTGCTGGCTACTACTACTACTGGCTTACGCGCTGCTACTGCGCTGCTGCTGCTCTGCTGCTACTAGCTACTACTGCTAACGCTTGGCTGACGCTGCTGGCTTGCTGGCTACTGCTGGCTGCTACTACTGTTGCTGCTGCTACTACTACTACTCGCTACGCTGCTACTGCTGCTGGCTGCTGCTACTGGCTGCTACTAACTACTACTGGCTACGCTGGCTACTGCTGCTTGCTGCTGCTACTGCTGCTTGCTACTACTGTTGCTGTGCTGCTGGCTGCTGCTGCTGCTGCTGCTACTGCTGCTGCTGCTACTACTGTTGCTGCTGGCGCGCTAGCTGCTGCTGCTGCTGCTGCTACTGCTGCTGGCTGGCTGCTGGGCTGCTGCTGGCTGCTACTACTGTTGACCTGCTGGCTACTCGCTGCTGCTGCTGCTGCTGCTTGTTGCTGGCCTGCTACTGCTGCTGCTGCTGCTATGCTACGCTCTGCTGCTACTGCTGCTTACTACTACTACTGCTACCGCTGCTACTACTCTGCTGGCTGCTGCTAACTACTACTACTTGCTACTGCTGCTACTGCTGCTACTACTACTACCTGCTACCGCTGCTACTGCTGTGCTGGCTACTGCTGCTGCTGCTGGCTTGCTGCTGCTGCTGCTAAACTACTGTTTGCTGGCTGCTACTGCTGCTCTGGCTGCGCTGCTGTTGGCTGCTGGCTACTGCTGGCTGCTGCGCTACTGCTACCGCTGGCTGCTACTGGCTGCTACTACTACTAACTCTAACCGGCTGCTAGCTGCTGCTGCTGCTACTACTACTACTGCTAACGCTGCTAACTGCTTGCTTGTTGCTCGCTGGCTGCTGCTGCGGCACTACTTGCTACTGCTGCTGCTGCTGCTGGCTGGCTTGCTGCGCTGGCGCTGCTGATGCGGCATGTTTCGTCCTAACGTTACGTACCCCCAACAACCCACCCATCCAGCCCAGCCGACCTCTATAGCTCTCGCAATCGGACACGAGTCACGAATTCCCGTAATTTCACGTCGATGCCGCGCGAACTCGCTCGGGCGCCGATGGCCAATTTTGGATTCGCCTCGTTTCCTCTCACGCGCTCGGAGTGTGGGCGCGTGCGTGCAGACGATCTACGGCTGTCCGCACGCACCGCACGGAACGACCGGAAAGCCCAGCGAAAAATATATAGAACGCTACAAACGGTAATTGGAAGAAATGTGCGCGTCAAGCGTATACGACCTTGCGTTTTCTTAATATCGGGAATGCGTTCCTGGAGTAAAGAAGGGCGGGGTAAAAGGAGACATGAGGGATGGATTACTGGCATAAAAATACGCACAGTACACGCACGGCATACTACGCGCTTCACTAAAGCCCCGGCGCACACGTGCGATTTCATTGGCCAGTGTGGCGATTTTAATCGCCAGTGTGCGGGACCGGGCGAACAATGCAATGTCACTCGTAAATGTCAAAAAGACACGGGCGGTTCCTGCCACAGTTTCAACAAGCTGCACCTCGCTGTTTTTTTTCCACACTATAGGGCGCTGCCATGGTTTGATCACTGCTTCAAATCATGGCATTTTGATTGCGTTAATCCAAAAACTGTTGGCCTGAATCGCATCGGCCAGTTGTTCCATCCACACGTGGCGATTTGTTCAGCGACTCGCACACAAATATCAAAGCATGTTTGATATTGCCAGGCGAACGACATTTCTGCGGCGTCAAATGGCAATCGCCATGCAGGCGCACGCGTGGCGATCTTTCGGCGTTCTGTCGCCGGACAACCAAATCGCCAGTACTAGCCGATAAAAATCGGCCACGTGTGGCGCCCGGCTTAAAGAGAATGTCGTAGCGTGTAGAAATCTTCCCGCGTGTGGAATGTGACGTCATCTTGCCCGAACGCATGCGCGTAGCAGTGTGGCATGCGGCGGCGATGGAATGTTGGGAAAATAACTTCTTAATCGCGGAAACCAGAAGCGGACCACCTAGTGTATAAATGCTGCCTCTTAGAAGGACATACTTCTCTGTAGATCAGATAGATGGATGGATGGATGGATAGACGGATGGATGGATGGATGGGTAGATGGATGGATAGATGGATGGATGGATGAATGAATGAATGGATGGATGAATGGATGGATGGATGATGGATGGATTTGGATGGATGGTATGGATGAATGAATGGATGGATGGATGATGGATGATGATGGATGGATGGATGGATGGATGGCTGGATGGATGGATGGATGGATAGACGGACGGAACGGATGATGGATGGATGGATGGATGGTATGGATGGATGATGGATGGATGGGTGGTATGGATGGATGGAGAATGGTGGAGTGGATGGATGGATGGATGGATGGATGGATTGATGATGGATGGATGGATGGATGGAATGAATGATGAGGATGGATGGAATGGATGGATGGATGGATGGATAGGATGGATGGAATGGATGGATGGATGGATGATGGATGATGGATGGATGGGTGGATGGATGGATGGATGATGTGATGGATGAATGGATGATAGATGGGTGGATGGATGGATGGATTGGATGGATGGATGGATGGAGAGGCGAGTAGCGAGAAAAGTATGGATAACAAAACAATGTTGTTATGCACGTGCTTATAAGCACACACACACGAACTAGACGCGACGGCGCGGCGCTCGCGCGCACACGCACACACACACACACACACACACACATACACGCACACACACACGCACACACACACACAGCCATGTGTTTTGGTTTACCTTGACTACGTCGTTGACATGTCGCGTGTCTCTGTCATCGTCCCGTTGTACAGTGAGAATGGCTGGCTTCTGGAACTTGCGTGGTTGCTTGGTAACCGCCTCCGCTCCCTCCTCAGCCTCTCCTTCTGGCGTCGCCTCGGTTTCAGCAGCCGCCTTCTTCTCAAGTTTGGCTTCCTTAGCTGCCTTCTTAGCTTCCTCCTTAGCTTTCTTTTCCTCCTCTTTTCGTTTTTTCTCCTCTTCCTTTTTAAGGGCTTCCTTCTTCTTCTCTTCCTCCTTCTTCTGCTTCTTCTCTTCCTCCTTGGCTTTTTTCTCCGCCGCTTTTTTGGCTTTCTCTTCCTCCTTGAGCTGTTGCTTGGTCTTATCCTTCGGTTCCTCCTTTTTCGATTCGTCAGATTCGTTCTCGTTTTCTTTCTTCTCCTCGCCTTCCTTCTCGCCCTCTGCAGGTGTCGACGGCTTCTCCTGCAGCTCGACCTCCTCCTCTCCCTGGGAGTTCAACGTCTTCTCTCGTAGGTCCGGAGTCTCATCTTTGGTTTCCTCCGCGTCCGCCGCCAGGAGGCCTACCTGACTGTCGTTCAACTCTTCCGTCGTCTGCTTTTGTTCGTCCGCCATCTTTGCTTTAATCGTAAAAAAACAACACGACTTAAATTAACACAACTTACTTTTTATTTATAAAAACTTAAAATAACGCAACAATGGCGGAAGGTCATTATTTAATTATAGAATCAGTATGAGTATTAGGATGTGATACAGTTCAAGCCATATAAACACGTCTCCTTTTCTTTTATGCAAAAAACACATTAATATTTGCTAGACGCGTGGCCGCATAATAAAAGCACGTTTAATATACGCGCGTTATCAGTAAGTGTTTTTCTACAAAAAACAACAGCAGGTTTTTTATGTTTTTTTTACGGCATTGGCATTGCGTTATGCGCTATACACGCGGCTAACTATAGTAACACGTTCTGTTATACAAGGAGCTGGCGGTTAATCGTTGTTTTAACGAGAGCGGCAGCCATGTTTGTTTGCCGCGGCGCTTTTAAGTGGCTGTTCTGTTCGCGCAATTAACACGATCGTTACGGTGGGTGAGTGAGTGTGAGAGAGAGAGAGAGAGAGAGAGAGAGAGAAGAGAGAGAGAGAGAGAGAGAGAGAGAGAGAGAGAGAGAGAGAGAGAGAGA
>NW_014580249.1:6946-19102 GCF_000485595.1 Priapulus caudatus | reverse complement strand
AGGACATCACAATTATGCCAACAACTGTGCATTCAACACGCTGAAATAGTGATATTGAACAATACGTGATAATTCGCTTGCCGCTATATCACGTTGCTATTGGCCTGCTTTGGTACCCCCCCCTCGCCCAACTTCAACACGTGGTTGCGCCCGCTGCGCGTCTGGTTCTCCGCTGCGTGACCGACTCGCACACAGCCTCGACCTTGGAAAATGGTTTTTCCCTTTGCGACACGTACAGTCTGTGAGGTACTTAGTCTGGCGACACGGCTCGCCTCGCCTCGCACGATTGTTTGGCGGATCTATTGTCTCATGCAACGTACATGGTTATGTTTTCAATTTAATTATATCTTTATAATTATGTTATATACTATTATGATATTATTTAATCTGTCCACATCAATTCTATGCAGAATGTCTGTATCTTACAGTTGCAGATAACACACTAAAATGGGGATTCTCGAATGTTCCTCATTGTTTGGCCGTGCATTGTGTCATGCTACGTACATGTATGTTTTACATGTATTATAGATCCGTTCATACAAATTCTATACGAAAAAATCTTTATCGTCCAGTTGCACGTAACACGCTAAAATTAAGGGGGATTACCAAATTTTGCGCATTCAATCCTATTCAGAATAATCTGTATATATCTTCCGTTTGCACGTAACAAGCCAAAGGGGATTACCAATATTTTCCAACAGGATCCACAAGCAGGATAAGTTACGGAAGCAGGAAATATAATAGAGATGGATTTGCTTACATAATTCTGCAAAGATAACAACAATTGGAAGGATTGGAAAGCCAGTAGGGAAGAGGGAGAATAACCTTGATTTATCCATACGAAATATATCAGTATAATCCGAATAGAAAATCAATATTACCCCTATCAAGAGCGTATAAAGAAGGATTAAGATAAAGGATAAAGATAAACACGAAAACTCACACTAATAAACAACAGAGCATTCACGAAATAATTATACAATTACAAAAAACACGGTCCACCCACACTCCGGTTCCCATGGGAGCCACCCTGCTAGGAACGCGGCTCTAGGGTCCGGGTGGCCACCGCCTACATATGCCTTTCTTGAGCGCCTGATATGATACTATCTATATATGATCCAGTATATAGCTGTTAGGTGCAATATCTATATGTCTGCAATCTGCATATCTACATGCAGCACTTAATTGCTCACAATCTATCAAGGAACTAGTGTCATATCATAGTTAGGAAGTTAATGTCTCGTTCACTAGCACTATAGTTATACCTTGAATAATAGTTGAAGAATAGTTTATACCATCTCAAATCTATCCATGTAGAGAGAGAAACTCATACGATCACCTCGAGTCCACACGCTCTCACTGTCTCTAATGTTTGCCGACCAACGCAAAATGTATCTCAACGACGTGGTTTGTCTCGCTATCTTCACTGCCGACGTGGTCCGCACGTTACTGTATGTATTTAGATTATATAATTTATTGAAGTGCCTGAGTGCCGACGCATGTTACGTATCCACACACATTGTCATCTCTTGATTAAATCCGTAGCAATACCATCCACGCGTAACATCAAACGACCCAACCCCACATAGGGCCTACTGCGTATAGTTTGAGCGGTCTATTCATACAGTCAGGAGTTAATAAAAGACAAATTTGACTTTTATTAACAAATTTGTCTTTTATTAACTCCTGATACAGTCCATGCCCAAATATAAACGTACAAATAGACTCAGGCGATGCGTATCACACGTTGTTCTGCGATTTCGCGCGCTTCGTTTGTTCCAACATGGTGGTAGGCGAGACGGGGTTATGCGGGGTCATACTCGCGAGTGAAATGAAGTCCGTCATGTGCGTGTTGTACAGTAATACTTCATAGCGGCGGTAAACTCTCGGTTATTCAGCATTACTCGTAGTATGATGTGTGCCGTTTAGAGATAGAAAGAGAGCAGAGATGAGCGAGAGACTAGAGAGAGAGAGACGAGAGCAGAGAGAGAGAGAGAGAGAGAAGAAGAGAGAGATAGAAAGAAGGAGAGAGAGAAGAGAGAGAGAGAGAAAGAGAGATGAGAGAGAGAAAGAGAAAGAGAGAGAATGAGAGAGAGAGAGAGATGACAGGGAGAAAGGAGAAAGGTGAGAGAGGGAGAGAGGGAGACAAAGCGGAGAGAGAGAGAGGGGATAGGGAGGAAGGTGGAAGGCACGGGAGGCGGAAAGTTCAATTGCTTCTGCCTTCCAGAAATTAACGTTGAAATGAGGTAGATAAGGGAGAGGAGAGCGAGGGGCAGGAGAGAGAGGGGGGGGGCAAGATGACCTGGGAGGAGGGGAAATCGGCGTGTGGTGTATTGTGATTTCCGGGTGCCCTAGGAGATGAGGCGCCGGCACGGGGCTGACTCTGATAACACCGCATGTAAGTCGCAGATGTCTGACGTTAGGTGCCAGGAGGAATTGGTGGAGGGAATGCGTCTGTGGATGTGTTGTGGGGTGGTCTGCGTGGTGCGTGGTGGTGTGGTGTGCGTGCGTCCGTGCTGGCGTGTGCGTGGTCGTGCGGTGTGTGTGGTGGGTGTCGTGTGCCGTGTCGTTGTGTGGCTGTTGTGTGCGTGTGTGCGTGTGCTCTGTGTATGTAGGTGTGTGGTGTGTGAGCGCGTGCGCCGTGCGTTGGCGTGTATATGTGTTGTGTGTGGTGTGTGTGTGGTTGTGTGTGTGTGTGTGTGTACGGGGCGCGTGCGTGCTGTGTGTGTATGTGTGTGTGTGTGTTGTGTGTGTGTATGTGTGTGGTGTGTGTGTGTGTGTGTGTGTGTGTGTGTGTGTGTGTGTGTGTGTGTGGCCGCTCGGGAACGGACGTGGTGTGTCGTCATGCTGTGAGCGCTGGTAGTGGTATTTATTTAGGGGCCACCTGGGAATAGCTTTGCTCTATGTAATAAAACATCATGTTTTATTGGTGTCATCACGTAATCTAGCATGATAGTATGATTCGCCAAGCGAATAGTGTTCGTAGGTAACTATCCAGTTATCTGGCCATTCACACATCCAATTATTTATTTTATTCATCCCTCCATCCATCCATCCATCCATCTATCCAGCCATCCATCCATCCCATCCATCATCCATCCATCCATCAATCCATCCATCCATTTATCCATCCATCCATCCATCCATCCATCCATCCATTCCATCTATCATCCATCCATCCATCCATCCATCCATCCACATCCATTCCATCCACTCCATTTCATCCATCCATCCATCCATCCATCCATTCATCCATCCATTGCATCCATCCATCCAATCCATCCATCCATCCATCCGCATCCATCCATCCCATCCTCCATCCATTCCATCCATACCATCCATACCATCCGGTAGAACTTAATTTTTTTAGGTTTGTGTGTGTATCTTGTGTGTGCTTGCGTGCGTGCGTCCGTTCATGCGTGCGTGCTTACGGCCGCGGTGCGTGCGTCTCGCGCGTGGTGTGCAGGCAAACGTTTACAAACCCCCTCCCCCACGCGCACCACACACACTACATAGAGAGAGCCGAGATGAGAGAAAGAGAGAGAGGGAGAGAGAGAGAGAGAGAGAGAGAGAGAGAGAAGAGAATAAGAGAGAGAGATGAGAGAGAAAGAGAGGCGAGAGGAGAGAGAGAGAGAGGAAAGCGCGAGGAAAGAGAAGGGAAAGAAGCGTTACGCCACATATATAGTATATATATATATATATATATATACTATATATATACTATATATCAAGAGCAGATAAAGAAGGAGAGGTACAAGGGTAAAAATGCTGACCATGCTGCTGCTATTAGTCGAATTAATAAACTTTTCCGTTTTATTTGACCTATCCTTTGCAGTACCCTTATTGATTAGCTGTCTTACCTGTAAGTTCATATGAAACAAACCGCCATGTCTCCTACGATGCCCTACGCCTGAGATAATGAGCGGGAAAATCTGGTATTTTCACGCGAAACCGACTCGAGATCAAGTGTGAACTTGCGTCCCTTACTCGAAGTGTTTCCAGTTGAGTTCTTCCGGTCGCCGCTGTGTAGCGGCCATAGTGGCCGCTGGTACTCGCACGTAATTACACCAAGAGTTTATCTATACATCCAGCGTTGAGGTGGGCGTGAGGGTGGGCACAGGTAGGGGTCATTACTATGGCCAATTCATAACAGACCAGTCATTCAGTTCATTTGTCAATCATTGACGGAAACACGCGAGTGTCCCGAAGTTATAACACTTCGAGTGGAGCGGACGCAGTCACACTTGATCCTCGGAGTCGGTTTTTGGTGAAAATACCAGATTTTCACGCGCTCATTATCTATCAGCGTAGAGGCAGTTTGTAGGGACATGCGGTTTGTTTTCATATGAATCAAGGTAAGACAGCTAATCTAATAATACTGGCAAACGGATCGTCAAAATAAAACGGTGAGAAAGTTTATGAATTCGTCAGTATTTGGTTACTACATATTCTTCTGCATCTGGTTTCAGCATTCTTATGCCTTGTACGCTCTCCTTCATTTATCTGCGCTCTTGACTATATATATTATAATATATATATTTATGATACGCTCATATATAAACAAAAGTTCAAGGTATAGAATAAAGGGTGTTTTATAGTATAACATTGACGAGCTTTCGAGTCAGTTACATCTCTTCATCAGGTTCCCAGTCACACATTGCGGAAATTAGACATCACGAATAAATGCGTTAAATGCGAAGATTTTACTATATTGGCGAAACAACAATCCCGCCTGCGATAGCGTTTGTTGAACACACGTAAGATCTATTCGCCTCAATTTCCGAGATGGTTTTCTCCGAGCTTTGCCTGACCATTTTAACGCAAGACGGATTCACCACATGATGACGTGGGTGTGCTGGTGGCTGCCAAACTGACCATCGCATACTCATAGTAATGAGCTTCCGCGTCGATCACATAATTCCGAGGGTGGTTGTTTTCAAAATCACATGGGCGCCACTGAACGTAAACTTTAATTACGTGTGATTTTTGAGCTCCATTGCTTTGTTGTGTGTTTGTGTGTGTGTGTGTGTGTGTGTGTGTGTGTGTGTGTTGTGTTTTGTGTGTGTGTGTGTGTGTGTGGTGGTTTTTTTTTGTGTGTGTGTGTGTGGTGTGTGTGTGTGTGTCGTTTGTGCTGTAGTGTGTTCCTGTGTGTGTTGTGTGTGTTTTTGTGCGTGGTATGTATTTTGTCGTCCGTATCATGGCCAACGTGGCAAATGTGTGAATCATTCATTTTGCAATTTCATATTAATCGCATGTATTGTGTTTTTGATTATTTGATTCTATTTCAACTGTCTGCTGACCTGATAAACGAGACGTGTATCTCGAAATCCTCGTAATTAAACCTTTAAAACACTCCTTATGTCTTACACGCTTGACTTTGTTTTTACAACACGGAGTGTTTCGTGTCTGGTAACATTTTTACTTATATAACTATATATATATATATTATATATAATATTATGTATATATATTACTATTATGTTGTGGTGTGTGTGTGTGTGTCTGGTGTGCTGTGTGTGTGTGTGTGTGTGTGTGTGTGTGTGTGTGTGTGTGTGTGTACGTGTGTGTGTGTGTGTGTGTGTGTGTCTGTGTGTCTGTGCGTGCGTGCGTGCGTGCGTGCGTGCGGGCGTGCGTGTGTGTGGGGGAGGGGAGGTTGTATTCTTTAATAAATGTAGACGTCAACTATGTTACACATGTCGCCGTTTCTACACAATACGGACGCTGCTGCTGTAGAGTAAATTGAGGAAGTGCACAGGACAACGCCAGACCTAAACCACAAGCGAACCACAGCACAAGCTAACGACATTTACCGTGCTGACACGTAGTCGTACTTTTGGGTCTAGAGCTGTAAACTTTTATTTCAATGAATGATGTTTCTCTTCGTGTTCCTTGTTCGTTTCTCTTCGTGTTCCTTCAACTTCCTTGTTCGTTTCCCATCGCGGAAGCATTTCATATTCTTTACAATCTGACTTTATTACCATTAATAATTTACAGCGACTTAATACGCTATTTATGCGCAGTGGCTACGCGTACGGTCATCTATTACAAAGCTCAGCACAGATTCCCAAGAAATATATATGACCGCACGCGTAGCCACGGCCAACATTTTATGATGCTCATAAAGTGTTAGCGTATAATATATATAAGACCCACCGGCCCGGAAATGTGCTCACTTGTCTAGGCGTTCGTTTTTTGACAAGCCATATTCGTCGATAAGAGGTTGCATGCGTGCGCGTTTGATGAATTGCTAAACAGGTAACCACATATGAGAGTATAATCTATAAAACGCTATTGCATCAAGCGTATATCCAACAAATATCGCTACAAACATATTATATAAAGCTGTACCTGCTATTGTATTCTTTTAAAGATTACCCGTCGTCGATTGATGATATGTGTTTCATATGTTTCTAGCTGTTGTACCGAAAGAAAGCGATTAAAATGATCGCGCATCATCGAACACCATGTGTGACCTTTGCGATTATGGTAAGTGATGCTAAGGTACGCTAGTTCGCTATAGTTATCTAATAGAGTGCTACACTTCATGTTTGATTTATAATATGAAAGCGGTTGGGACGAGACTGCTTTAATTGCTATTGAACTTTATTTTTACGATGTGATTTTTTCATACAGTCAACACGTGCATATGAAAACAAACAAATCACGACATTTTGAAGTTGCCGTAAGTGATGTTGTATGTCGCATGAAATATTCGTTGTATCAGATCTATTGGCTACAATACTATAGCATGCATGTGATTATATATACTAGTCTGAGTCTCTATTTACAGATGGCATTGCTGTATTGCTCTATCACCAAAGGAATCTCTTCATCGAACTACGGAAGGGAGTATGGGCCTTTAAATAGATACCATACTCTGGGTGAATCTCCGTTCAACAACAACCCAGCCCATCTTCGGTATAAATCGTCCTTCCGTCCTGGTGCGAGACGACCAACACTCACGTTTTCGAAGCCTTCAGATACGACTCAACAAATCTGCGTCTTTAGCCCACTATTTGGATCTAACTACGAGCCATACGGTGTGTTGGACCGATATCACCCAAAGGATAGATCGCCGTTCAACGCGAACCCTGGCGATCCCGCATACCCTGCGACACATCGTCTACCCTACGTGTGAGTAGATAGTTCAATATATAACATAAAATAGAAAACGCTTCTCAGCCTTATGTCATTCAAATGAAAATCGACGTTAAATTGATATTAATGTTTATTTGATCGGTAAAATTTGTAAATTTTTGTTGCCATTTTTTTACATTAAAAGTAAGAACTAACGGGACTAACGTATCCTCAAATTCTTACCTGATAAGATTGTTTCTCAACTAGTTAAAAATCCAAAAACCTGGAGGATTTGATATTGTGTTCCTAATATTAATTGCTTGCTATGGGCTATGTATGAGTCACGAGTGTATGTTCACATCGAACAAGAAGTAAAATAAGTAAAATAAGAAAATAAGTAAAATAAGAAGTATAATGCAGCAATTTGACCATAAAAAGTAAACAGAATTACTTATATTTTGTGAAAAACTGGAATTATTTTTTAATTTTTACTATTTACGGTGACCTTATCACTTTAAGCCACATTATGCGTCGGTCGTGAAGGCGTCCCACGCTTTCACGCACACAACATTACGTAGAGAAATCTAGCCACTCCAGCCATTACTGCGCGCGTTTTAACCTCGTGGTTTCTAATTCTGCTTTCACATTATTCAGTCCTGATGTTATTGACCTCATTGTTCTCCTTTATTTATGGAGCGCATTATAGTTTCAAATGAGCTGCAATGTTGAAAATAAGATTGGCTTATGATATAGCCCAGTAATTTAGCCGATGTAGGTGAGAAAATTAGTAAACCATTGGGTTTCGCGTTGCGTTTTACGTTTGCGAAAACCGACTTACAGAGTACTACGTATACATGCATACTGACCTTTTTTAAACGAGCGAAGCTAGTATTGATTTTTGCTCATTCTTTCTTTTTTATTGTTATTTATAGACCTAGCGGTCATAGTGGATACGGAGGAGGTGGATACGGAGGAGGTGGATACGGAGGAGGTGGATACAGAGGAGGTGGTTACAGAGGAGGTGGATACGGAGGAGGTGGATACGGAGGAGGTGGATACGGAGGAGGTGGATACGGAGGAGGTGGATACGGAGGAGGTGGATACGGAGGAGGTGGATACGGAGGAGGTGGATACGGAGGAGGTGGATACGGAGGAGGTGGATACGGAGGAGGTGGATACGGAGGAGGTGGATACGGAGGAGGTGGATACGGAGGAGTTTATATATTTATGGAGTTTTCGGGGTCAGAGAATCTGATTATGATGTTCTTACATCGATTTGAGGTTTCTTTGGGCTGTTAGAATGGTCAAATCCAATATGACTGCCATACGGGCAAATGCTGTGATGTGTATACTTAGATTTTCTAATCTTTTTCTATCTTTGGGGGGATGTAATGTTGGGATGAAACTAATTTGAGGGTTATCAATTAACATGCACACATAAACATACTGACATACATTAGTTAACCCTCACATACACACAAACCCCACACAAACCCACACCCACAACCACACACACACACACGCACACACTCATACGCACATACGCGCAAGCCATTAAGTCTGTCAGTTCTGTTTATCGTAAGGAAATTAGGAAAAGAGCACATTTTCAAGCTCCCATTTTTCAAACGTTTCCAGGTGGTCTGGGTCCTATTTGTCCAGGTGGTCCGGGTCCAATCCCGTAGGACCAGCGACCCGTAGGACCAACGACCCGTAGGACTATTTACCTAACATTTTTGACGTAAAGCCTGTGGATAGTTTGGGTTGTACTGGAGTTGCGCAATATAATAGAATAGGATTATAACCAGGTGTATCGCTACCAACTTCTGTGTATCCACTATTTCCACCCCCAGTCCCACCATATCCGCCTCCTCCGTATCCACCTCCTCCGTATCCGCTTCCCCCGTATCCGCTAAAGATCAAGTGTAGTTCCAAAAGGGAAAGGGCTAGTATGATAAAAGCTCAAATGGCGGCCATTTTGGATTTGCCCAATATGGCGGCCCCAGGAGGCGCCCTTCTTGGCGCCTGGCAGAAATCGTAATAGTATGGTATAAGCTACCTCTGGACCAAATTTGGTACTTTTAGAAGAATCTGCACCAAACAACCCCTATATAGCCAGCCCTAACAGCCCTGACTATTTCAGAAGGCGTTAATTAACCGATTTCTTGCAAAGCTATTGTGCTAGATGCTATAAAACCTGTTCTGTTCACACCACAAGGTTCGTTATCCAAGATTGTTTCTATCTTTTTTTTACCCCACAAAACTAATAACGGTTAGATTCGATTACTATTAATCTACAACGGAGCATCGCTACTCAGCTGTTACACTGAGCAACATTCTCACACTCAATATATATTAGGGCACACGTTGAAAAAACTTAAGCCTCCCAGACGTAGCCATATAGCAACTGTTATAATAGATGAGCTTAAACGGGGAAAGCAATATCATCAAACATATCATCGAACAAATTCTGTTATCTCCATGCAGCTGCTTAGCTCAGGGTCTTTCCCATCTCCGTGTGATAATGTACACACAAGTGAATCTCATCGCTATTGCCCGGCGCACACGTGAGTTCTTTTACTCAAGTAAAATGACGCATGAGTCATTTTACTCACGTGTGCGGCGGATTTTCGTTGAGTAATTTGTCTCATGCGTCATTTTACTTGAGTAAAATAACTCACGTGTGCGCCGGGCTTATCGTTCCCCTATTAATGTGCGTACGATCTAAATATATAGCGGAGCAATAAAAAGAGCGGGTTGATAGCGATCTGATCATTTAACAGGAACTCATTGACAGGAGAGCAATCATGAGAGCTGTGGTTTTCTTGCTATGTCTGGGCGTAGCCCTGGCCCACGAGAGAGGCAATATCGAACATATCATTGAGATCAACCGAGGTGAGTATGTTACCAAGCGTTTAAGAGGCGTCATAGTTAGATAGAAAAAGAAGTGAAACGAAGAGGAGTCAAAAATAAACGCGAAATAAATTCGATGGAACATATAGAAGCGTTGGAATCTTCATAAACTTATCGCTTTCTCATTCTACTTGTAAAGTCCCTGACGTGATATTTTTCAGAGGCCGGCCATGACAATCTGTTTGAAGGTGATATCAAGGTTGCAGAGGTGAGTATACTGAATTATTACGACTCAACACGATTTGTACAATGTCTATGCCAACGCAATCTTTAATATCGCGCTGTCGCTTCTTTTAAGGGTGTCAATCCACGAGGCGGTATCATTGGCGAATACTACAGGTGGCCGAACGCAATAGTACCGTATGTGCTTGATAGCGACATAAGTGAGTATGGTGAAATAATTGATTTGGTTCGACTCGTTGTTTTCCCAGTTGTGCCCATTTTTATTTTAATGCACGCACATTCATTTCACTTCATTGCTATTTGTTTAACAACGGATGCATGTAAGGGACATAACCAATATGTAGCCTATAGCTGGTAGTTAATCTTGATACTTGTGTTTCCCACCGGACCTGACGCCATGTGGACATTCCAACAGGCTTTAATTATTAAAGTTATAATGTTGTTTCATTATTTTGTAGCGGATATTCCGTGCGCGGATAATCCATCGTATGCGGATCAATGTCTGGAGTGGGAATCGTTGGGAGAGTGTAACAAAAACCCTGGTTTCATGTGGAACAATTGTAGAGAGACCTGCGACAAATGCAATTGTAAGTATCAGCACAAATACTAATAGCGCCAAATGGTTCGAAGGAGAGTTAGGCAGAGAGTAAACATCACCAAAACAGACAAATAAAATGAATGTGACACATGAGGGAGTTCTGGACGAACCTTCGTCAATTAGTGGTGATGTGAAAACCTTTCTAGTTTATCCTGCGCAATAAAAAGGAAGAAACTTTATTGAAAGGTGAGGCTAATAGAACCAAGGTAAAAATTTCTTAAATGCTATACCCCACCTACTTGGCTCACGATTGACTTCCCTTCTTTATTTCAGCCCGCCGTTAATTCACGCTACTCAGTTGTATGATCTGCGCTCCAGTATTTGTGCCTCTGAAATACGTAAGAGGTGCCGTTATGCTATTTCCTTCAGGGTACCCAACTCTCGACGCGATCAATGCAGCCATTGCCGAGTACAACAAGCACACGTGCATCCGCTGGGTGCCGAGGACTACAGAGCCAGACTACGCTCACATATCACGTAGTTCCGGCGGGTATGTGTAGGCTCTTACCCCGTGTCCATCTTATAACGCGATGACAACATATCTTCTCAGTAAAACAAACCGCAAGCGATACTACGATATACGATGCGAAAACGGTTAAAGTGATTACGTCACCGTAAACAGTACAAATTAAAAAAATATTACCAGTTTTTTACAAAATATAAGTGATTCTGTTCACTTTTTATGGTTAAATTGCTGCATTATACTTCCTATTTTACTATAATTGTTCGATGTGAACATACACTCGTGACTCATACATAGCCCATAGCAAGCAATTAATGTCAGGAACATAATATCAAATCGTCCAGGTTTTTTTTATTTTTAAAACTAGTAGAGAAACAATCTTATCAGGTAAGAATTTGACGATACGTTTAGTCCCGCTAGTTCTTACTTTCAATGTAAAAAAACGGCAACAATTTTTTGTACAAATTTTACCATAGAAAATTCGTGACGTAGTCAATTTAACGATTGTGAAACATAATGTCGTGTAAAGGCACTTCATGATTTCCTCCTCGCAGATGTTGGTCGTACGTCGGAAGGCTCGGTGGTAAGCAAGCCATCTCTCTTGGATCCGGCTGTGAGTTCACCAGCACGGCCATACATGAAATGATGCACTGCCTCGGATTCCAGCACACTCAGTGCCGTACTGACCGCGACGACTACGTCAATATCTACTACAAAAACATGTATTCAGGTAAGATCCAAAACGTACTTTCAGCTCCGCCACAGACGCGCATAAGCTCCTTCTAACATCAAACCGATGGGCCTGACGACAAGTGAATCTGAAGCCATATATTAAACGCGTGGCATTGTTACACGACTGTAGCCTCCATAGGAGCAAGTAGGGTGCGAGGCCAGCTTCATACTCACGGACTTTAGGAAAACAATA
>NW_014580249.1:0-6936 GCF_000485595.1 Priapulus caudatus | reverse complement strand
CGGAGGAGGTGGATACGGAGGAGGTGGATACGGAGGAGGTGGATACGGAGGAAGTGGATATGGTAGGACTGGGGGTGGAAATAGTGGATACACAGAAGTTGGTGGCGATATACGTGGTTATAATCCTATTCTATTATATTGCGCAACTCCAGTACAACCCAAACTATCCTTAGGCTTGGAGACAGTATTTCCCGGTTTATAGTCCTACGGTCCTACGGGTCGTTGGTCCTACGGGTCGCTGGTCCTACGGGATTGGACCCGGACCACCTGGACAAATAGGACCCAGACCACCTGGAAACGTTTGAAAAATGGGAGCTTGAAAATGTGTTAATTTGACCTAGCTTACGTATACGGTATTTTGACATATCAGACTTGTTATTGGTTTAGCTTAGACTATTTATAGTCTTACGATACGATAGTAGAAGCAGCTAAGTACTTCATTAAACTAAACAGATAACAGGTTTTCCCTACTTGACGTGGTTACTATTGCCTATCAGGCACATATTTTCCAAATTCTGTTGTCTGAGGTGTGATCGATCTTCTCTCCCTCTCCCGACCCGTTTATTTTGAGTGCATAAGATCGGCCGAGGAAAATTATCCTGACCTTACCGGCGACCTACCAGCGGACTAACCCCCTACTGTAGCATTTACTGTGAAAGCAGCTGCGGGGCCTCAGGGTTACTGAAACGGAGATAGGCACCGCCCTATGCGCCATGCACATAGGCGCGGGAAGGATTTAACTATTTAACTTACCGGCGACCAGCGACGCGAGGGCCGTTCCTATGTACATTAGCATAAGTGGAGAGCTTTGGCGAAATGTTGCGATCAAAGTGAACATTTTAGATCGGATTTACGATGCACACCTGTCGCGGGCCGGCGCCTGTCCATTGTTAAGTGCATGAGATCGGCCAAAGAAAATTATCTTGACTGTCAACGACGACCAGCGACGCGAGCGCAATGCCTGTGAACATTAGCATAGGTGGAGAAATCTATCTGATCAATCTAATCATGATCATCAATCTAATCTGGCACGCTCACTGGAGGTGCGCATCGTAAATCGCTACCTCGCTAATTGCTACTGCTCCGTCATAGGTCCCTTGCTATACTAATGTACATAGATATATGGCATTATATAGATAGACATGTCGGCGACGTGTCGCCCAAAGGAAATGAAATAAATATATATTAACTACCCTTTTCGGTTACACTATAGACACAGAGATGATAAACTTCAAATACAAAATACTCCATCTTATCGTCCCCACAAACAAATTTCTTGGTTTTGTAAGTTTCAGATACACTCGGGTAAATGTTCTTTCTGTGAAACCAACATGGAATCGATGGTCCAACTGTTTGTTAAATATGAATGTGTATCACAGCTATCGTTAGACCTGCAGCAAAGACTATGCGGATATGTAGATATTATTCTGCTTCAATCTGCAGATAGTATATCCGGCAAACCTGAAGAATATATATAGCGATTAATATTAATATTATATTAATATATATAGCGTTTAATATTAATATTATATTAATATATATAGCGTTTAATATTAATATTTTTGACCAGTTGCTAACATGATTGACCAGTTCCTATGCGCTAGTAATAGTACTGATATACTAAACATTTTCCAGCGATGTTTCTCTCTTGTACCAGCATACATTATATCACTAGTTTACTAATATAACCGATATTTCATTGTAAAACTGTTTTATATATCTGTCAATGTCTTTAACTTGATATTTGTATCATCAGTAAACTTTGCTACTATTACTTTAGTGCTGATATCGTGTATAATAAATTGTACAAATATATATGTATTACTGAAAATAAAGGATATTATAAAAACACTTCTGATATGTGGCTCCACCTGAAATGGATTGGCGCGAGTCGGCTTGAATAGAGACCGGTTGCGCGCGCAAGTGGCGCAGCAACTTTCACAGGCGTGTCAACGCGGCTAGGACACATTAAAACACGAGCGCAGTCCTTCCTACATCAATCCGACAGATAAAGCCTGTATATATGCGTGAATTAACACAGACTGGGTGGCCTGACTAACCAACTATTGCAGTAGTCAATAGCAAATTGGGACAACGGCGACTGAAAACAGATGGGTTGGAATTCAAACCGCGCACGGAGACCAACGAGAATCGTTGGCAACTATTGGTCTAAAAGAAAGCCTTTTCTAACCGTGTTCAACCGTTTAAAACCTACCCTTACAGATGCTACATAAAGCGCACGAGCTAACGCTTAAACACTAACCGTTTCTGCACCCTACTGCTACTGGTGCTATAGGTATCTATCTATACTATAATTCATCACTATATACCATACAGAACTCTCTCTCTCTCTCTCTCTCTCGGCGCTGGGTTTGCATTATAATATATATGATATATGATATATATAGTATATATTTATATATAAATAATATAAAGTAATATCTTAACCTAACTCTACTTACAATAGCCGGTCATTTGACACCTAAGATCACGCCAGTAGTTATGTAACAATGATCAAAACATATCAAATGTTATCCTATATATGCTTGTGTATTTATGACGACATTATTGTTGCAATGTGAGTCAGAGATGCAATAAACTAAATGGTATTTGCTCATTTTCACATTTATACGCTATTAGTTTTATACGCTTTTATTACCAGTCATATAGTTGCGCTGTTTAATCACGGAACCGCGTCTATACTCGCATGTTATGCCATAATAATAAAGGGGCGTGGCTTATTACTGACGTCCTCACGTCGCTCACTAAAAAGAAAATTAATTTAAAAGATTGTAGTTCACTACTACTTAAGAGCGTTTCATTTGATACCAATATTGCCATGTTATTGTGGTAATTCACGAGTGAACTGCCCTTAACTCGATCACATACATATAGGGGAACGCGCCGTTTTAGAAAGAAAGGCGAAGACGCCCCTATTAAAGCTCCGATGTTTTCTTGGGCGTCCACCCTAAAGGAGGCGTATAACAGTAAGCGTCGGCGATTGTTCACCGTTGCCACTACTTCCGTCTCTAGAAAAGGCCTTTTTTTGGCATTTTTTTCGCCCGAAATTCCGGCACTTAGGAGTGCAATAAATTAGCATTAGGCCACGCAAGTTGCGATGCTGCGTGCCGACGTGGAGAAAGCATTTAGAAGTAAAATTATTTTTGCTTTGTATTTCGCTGAGATTCCGTCAGTGGCGTGTCACGAGCGACCGCGTTGCGTGGTTTTGGTGTATTGAAATGCCATATCAGACAATTTGTAGAAATTCGCCCATCATAGAGCTGGCAAAAGTTTCGCATGGGAGCAGTAGAGCATGAATCTGTATTTACTTTAACATGAATAAAGTGTATTGTTTTGAAGTGCGGAACAGTTGTGCAGTATTTTAATTAATATCTGTTCCGATGTATTCAGGCCTGCCGCCTATGGACGGCCTCTACTGTATATCAACACCTAAAGACAGTTTGTAATAGCGTCAAAGAGCATATGCTGCAAGTTGGCTGCTTTCTTCAAGAAAGTGCAACAACTTTATGTGCTAAGAAGCCTTACTAGAACGTCCTACGAAGTATCACGCGGCTGCAGCCCTATTGATCCGTGCTCCGCAATCTGAAAGGCCGGCGCACGGTATCAATTGACCTGCCAGGCGAACAGTCTCGAATTTTACGGGTCTAATTCACTAGCAAACATATGCACACGCCATCGCGCAGCCTATAGGCGATGATTTCACGTGATCGTCATAAGACAGGTCACGTGTATTTGTTATTGTTGTGTTTGGCAAATAAGCAAAGCGTGCGGATGCTGACATTTTACAGTATGCAATGACCACATGTTCTTGGATAGAAAGCACTGGTTTATGTAGCTGCCCCACCGAACCACGTGCGTGCTTGCATGCGTGCGTGCGTGGGCACGTACACGTGCGTGCATGCGTGCCGTGTTAACACTGTACACCCGCTGCGGGTGCGCGGCGCGAGCGTAGGGTGCGAGTTCTCTGCACTGAGCGCAGCGCTCCGCGCTGTGTATTTCGTTGCGTCAGAAGGGGGCAGCAAGCGGCGTATATCGGTCCTGTGTTGTGATATCCTTCGTAAGACTGTGACCGAGTCCGCTACACCCTAATGGTCACCTAGCCAGGCGGACAAGCGCCTCCGCAGTGGAGGTGCGAGCTTCCCCTACTAGCCCAAGCCTGGGCTGCTGTGTTGCTTTGGAGGCTGGACGCCGCAGCTTATAATACAAGCCGTCGCGACACTCACGTGCATCACAGTCATTGCTGACCCAACGTGCTGACCTGCAGGTGTCCTCAGATTCAATAACTATAGCGTCACAGTGGTGCAGCATGGCTTTCCTTTCCAATCCGTCTAGCCACGCTGCGCGCTACTAGGAGCCGTACGTCTTCAGGTTGAAGTAATGCTGACGCATGTATACAGGTATGTGGCGACATGCGGGTCGGAGGGTTTTTTTTTTGCCTGTAGAGCTCCACAATCCATGAGTTGTGCCGAGCATTAGTGTGTGCGTGCGGCTGCACGTACACGTGCGTGCCGTGGTTGCGTCCGTGTGTGTCAGCGGTACACGTGCGTGCTGTGCGTGCCGTGCGCGCGGTGGCATGGTGCCACTGTCATACGTGCGTCGACGGTACACGTGCGTGCATGAGTGTGTGACGTCGTGTGCACGTACACGGTGCGTGCGTCGCGAGCGTGCGTAGTACATGTGCGTGCAGTGCGGTCGGTAGTGATAACTTACGCTTGCGTGCATGCGATAGCGCGTGGCGTCCGTGTGATGTGCCACGGTACAAGTGCGCGCTGCGCGCCGTCTAGTGTGCGCGCTCGTGTGCGAGGTACAGTGTGTGATGTGTGCGTGCGGGCGTCACGTTCGGTGTGTGTAAGGTACACGTGCTGTGCGTCGTAGCGTGCATGTCATGCATGTGCACGTTATGACGTGGCAGTGCTTGGTGCAGTGCTTATGCGCACGTACACGTGCTGTGCATGCGGTGCGTGCAAGTACCGTGGTCGTGCATTGAGTAGTGTGTGTGCACGTACACTGTGCGTTGCGTTGGTGGCTTGTACTCGAACAAGAAATACACGAAATCTGCCCTTTGCTACAATTACAATCCGTTAAACTCCGCATGTGCGCATATGACGCATATGGCGAAATATTACAGTGTGCCGTGCATAGCTCCAAATCCATGGTTGATGACAAATCACGGTACCTCAAACTCCTGTTTTATGGTAGCATTGTGACCCTACCCTAACCTAACTCTATAAACCCAAAAAAATGTATTTGTTTGTTATTAAAGTTGGTTGTAAATAGAATCGATTAATTATTGAGCATAAACATAGAATAAATACAGAAAACAGAAAAATAATTAAAATAGCAGATGCGGATTCGATCACACGACACTTTCAGCCGTTTTGTTCGTTTCGTCTGCTCTATATGCGTTTCATGCTATGAGGACATTTGGTGTTATGTGTTATGTTATGTGCCTTGACAAAACTGGGCGCGTATGGAAGAGTTTAGCACGGTGATTTGTATTAACCAGGATTTGCGAGGGCAATCGTCACGATAAGAACATCGTGATAGGCATGCGGTGGCGTATCATTGAGGTAATTGAAGAGGTATTTCAGTTTTTATTATAGTTTTTGTGCGCTTTTAGATGCAACAATTATTCAACGATGTTACGATGAATGCTTTAGCCAGCAAAAACGCGTGTAGTCAAGCAAGTCACGGTTGCACGATTCAGGACTAAGCGAATTCCCAGTAAATTCCCATGAATGTAAATTCCCTGTTTTGCTGATTTTAATTGGCAATTGGGGGAGCGTGCCGCCTGCAAATCATGAACTGGAAACCTGCGGTTGTCTGACGAAAGGACGGGCTGTCCGGTGCGGACCACTAGTCGAAGATTCACATACATATATAGTATATTTATGTATGTATGTACTATAATATATATATATATATATATACTGTTTATATGTATAATATATATAATTTATACCGCAAACACACACTATACAAACACACACGCCGAGCCACGCGCGCACACGCATCACACACACACACACACGCCACATCCTTATTCTTCGTTCTTCTACAAAACATATATTAATATATATTAATATATGTATATATATGTATGGATATTCGGGTACGCCACATTCTAAGATCCAAGCTATCGTATTCTGGTAACGTAAATGATTAATACATACTGAGAATACTTCTAATTATGTTGTCGTGTATTCAATTGAGCACAAATTCTGACTACATACGGCAGAAAGAGAAACATGGATCGAAATCAACAAATTAACGTATTTATATACTATAGTTATATAGTTATATACGATANCAATCTTATCAGGTAAGAATGATCCCGTTCGTTCTTACTTTTAATGTAAAAAATGGCAACAATTTTGTTTACAAATTTTACCATAGAAAATTCGTGACGTAGTCAATTTAACGATTGTGAAACATAATCTCGTGTAAATTAAGGGACTTCATGATTTCCTCCTCGCAGATGTTGGTCGTACGTCGGAAGGCTCGGTGGTAAGCAAGACATCTCTCTGGGATCCGGCTGTGAGTACACCAGCACGGCCATACATGAAATGATGCACTGCCTCGGATTCTATCACACTCAGTCCCGTACTGACCGCGACTACTACGTCAATATCTACTTCGAAAACATGTATCCAGGTAAGATCCAAAACGTACTTTCAGCTCCGCCACAGACGCGCATTAGCTCCTTCTAACATCAAACCGATGGACCTGACTACAAGTGAATCTGAAGCCATATATTAAACGCGTGGCATTGTTACACGACTGTAGCCGCCATAGGAGCAAGTAGGGTGCGAGGCCAGCTTCATACTCACGGATTTTAGGAAAACAATGCGCCTAATGATTTTTAATGACCTTAGATTTCTCACATGAACGTGCATATAGAGAGATTATCATGCA
>NW_014580248.1:18365-19104 GCF_000485595.1 Priapulus caudatus | reverse complement strand
GTGTGTACGTGTGTGTGTGTGTGTGTGTGTGTGTGTGTGTGTGTGTGTGTGTGTGTGTGTGTGTGTGTGTGTGTGTGTGTGTGTGTGTGTGTGTGTGTGTGTGTGTGTGTGTGTGTGTTTGTCCGATCAGTGAATGAATGCTCTCGTGTATTTATTTGTGTGGTGTATATACACATACATATATATCCTGGTGTCTATATATACCTCCTCCTATAATACGTATCTACCTGCGCCGCGGTACAACGTTGAAATGTGAAATGGGGGATCAAAGGACAGGTCAAGCGCGAATGTTGAAATCTATGATTCGCGTTGTCGTTTGAATCAGATTAGAGCACAATACGATATAGCGGGTTATCCGTATATAGGACAAGGGTACATCTGCATAGGCCCGTATGGAAATATTTGTTTGTGTTATATACCCCTCATAAGCCTTTATACCACAGACACATACAAACACGCGCCCACACACGCACGCACACACGCACGCACGCACATACGTACGCACGCATACACGTACGTACGCACGTACACACACACACGCGCGCGCACACACACACACACGCACGCACACACATACACACACGCGCGCGCGCTCACATGTACACACACACGCACGCTCACCCACGCGCACAGACACACACACACGCGCGCACACACACACACGCGCGCGCACACACACACACACACACACACACACACACACGTACGCACGTACGCACGCACGCACGCACGCACGCAC
>NW_014580248.1:12712-15212 GCF_000485595.1 Priapulus caudatus | reverse complement strand
CTCCGGCCCTCAGTCCGCCTTCCCTCTCTTCAGTCGTCCTCCTCTCCGTCGCTCTCTCTCATCTCTCTCATCCTTCATCCCTATCCTCCCTCTCATCTCTCGCTCCTCTCATCTCTCACTTATCCTCTCTCCTCTAAAATAATAACCATCTTCACCCATCTCTCTCTCGGCTCCTGCCTCTCTCTCCATCTGTCTAACTCTTTCTCTCCTCCCTCCTCTCGTTCTATAATCTCGTCTCCGCCTCCGTGCGCCCTCGCTTTCCCTAGTTTCAAGCATTCGTCTATCTTGCAAAACATCAAAAAAACAAAAAAACTCTCCACTCTCTCAAGCATCACGCAATGAAATACTGTCTTCTCTCAACTGCCTCTTTCTCGTCTCTTTTCTCCCTCTTCTCTTCTCTCATCTCCTTCTCTTTTCGTCATCCAAAAAAAAAAAAAAAAAAAACACACACAAACAAAAATACACACACCACCCCGTATCATCTCTTCTTCTTTCTCTCCTCCCAATCTTTCTCTCGGTCCTCTCCTTCTTTCTTCTTCTCTCTCTCCTTCCTCCTCTCTTCGCCCTCCTCTTCTTCTCCTTCTCTGTTCTCTCTTGCTCTCCAACTTCCATCTTTCTCCATCTCAATCTCCTGCTCTTCTCCTCAGTACATCCTCTCGCTCTCTCCCTCTCTCTCTCTCTCTCGCCTCTCTGCTTTCTCTCTCTCTCTCTGCAACTCTCTCTACTCTCTCTCTCTCCTCTTCGTCCTTTTCTCTCTTCTATCTCCTCGTCTTTGTCGCGGGGGCCGGCGTTGCCATTCGCGCTCTGCCCTCTCGGCTTTCCCCGCCTCGTAGTCTGTCTTCCTGGTTCCGCATGCTTCGCTCCCGTCCAGTGCGCGGGTCGCGTCGCCTTTTTGCCTCTCTCTCTCTCTTCTCTCCCCGGGCGCGCCTGTTTTTTGTGTCCATGTCTGTCTCGTCTGTCTGTCTGTCCCTGTCTCTCCTTTCAGCACCCCCGTCCGCGTTTCCCAGCCCCCCCGCCTCTCTCTCTGCCTCCGCCTGCCGCCGCCGCCCCTTTTCGGTCACCCCCCTTGCCCCCCCCTTGCCGCCCCCCACATTTTGCCCACCCCCTTGCCCCCACCCGTCGCGGGTGGGGGGTGGCCCTCTCCTTTCTTTAGCCCTCCCTGGCGGCCCCGGCCCGCCTTCGTTCCCGCGACCCTTCTTCTGGCCCCGGTCCGGCCGCCGCGGCCCTTGCCTGGCCGTTCCTTGCCGCCGTCTTGATGGCCCCCGACTGCTGCCGCGGGCGCCCTGCTCACATCGCCATTCCCGCTGCCCTTCCCCCGCTGCCCCAGCGGCCCCTCCCCCCGCTGTCGCCCTCTCACGCCCGTGCGCTCCCCCAGGCCCCGCTGCTTCCCCGCGTGCCCGCTCCTTCTCTGGGCCGCGGCCCCCTGCCCCCGGCCGCCTTTGACGCCTCGCCCCCCCTCCCCGCCTTCGGCCCCCCCCCCCAGTCCTGCAGAAGGTGTGCCTGCTCCTCCATGGCTCCTCAGGCGCCTTTCGCCCCTTGGCCGTTCCTTCCCCAGCCCCGCGCCGCCTGCTGTCCTGCTGCCTCCCGTCGTATCGTCCCCAGCTCTTGGCGGGCGCAGGTGCCCGACCCAGCCTGACGCCGGCCCCATGAGGGTGCAGCTCAGTGGCGCTTGCAGAAGCGAGCTGGCCGTTTCTCTCAGGCGAAGGAACAAAACTGCTGGCAGGTCGGCGATAGCAGACTCACCACACAGCTGATGGCCAAGTCAAGCTGCCATTTCAGCAACGGCAGCGACGGGCATCAGCCAGCTGAGCGACCAAAGTCTTTCCGCAAACCTCACCACGCTCCACGTAACAAGACCAAGACTGGCTGAGCCAGCAAGCCATCCTCAAGGGCAAGGGGCGAGAATTTCTTCATCCCCAAAGGATCACCGCTCATACCCAATCCGACCTGTCATTGTCAGTTCAAGAAGCTGCAGTTTGCCAGTCACAACTAGCTTTGCATAGTTCATAAAACAGAAGGCCCCCAGGCAGTCCCCTCAAGGTGTTGGATCAACCTCAGTGAGCACAGTGTCTCTCCCCAGGCCCAGCTTCATGTGGGGTGCTTCCAGGATGCGGTACCCAGACAACCTCTACTCCTTTCTAACAAGATGGCAAGACCAAGCTGTTGTGTACCAAGAGACTGCAGAGACTGACCAGAAGTGAAATTCTTTAGGCACAGAGTTTATAAAATCCGAATAAGATGCAGTACAGCCGTCATAGGAGAACTAAATTATAGCTCTTTAATCCCGGCATCGCCGGTAGCCCAAGGCTAGTATAATATATATGGTTAGATATAAGTTAATGGATACAAGATCTGTGTGAGAGTCATTTTTAGGCCCCCGAGTCTCCGGCCTTTCACATTTCGAACAATTGAGGTATTTGGCACTCACGTACTGTACCGATGTACATTGCCCGTCGTAGCAGTGGGGTCATCCCATACAGCGTGAGCACCAAAAATTTCG
>NW_014580248.1:2692-12687 GCF_000485595.1 Priapulus caudatus | reverse complement strand
ATCTCTCTCGCCTCTCTCTCTTCCTCTCTCTTCTCTCTCATCGCTCTCTTCTCTCTCCTCTCTTCTCTCCTCTCCTTCTCTCTCTATATATAATATATAATTATATATATCGTGATATATATATACGATATATTTCTACTGTCCATCAGCTGCATTGATTGCACTATATTGTCATATCTATTATATATCTCTATTTCTCTTCTTTTTCTCTCTCTCTCTCTCTATATATAAATATATATCTAAATCTATCTATCTATCTTATCTATCTATCTATCTATCTATCATATCTATACTATCTATCTATCTATCTATCTTCTTATCTATCTATCTATCTATCTATTCTATCTTATCTATCTATCTATCTATCTTCTATCTATTTATCTATCTATCTACCTTTTAACTCTACTTAGCTCTCTCTCTCTTCTCTCTCTCTCTCTCTCCCTTCTCTCTCATATATATATATATATACTATTATTATATAGTATATTATATTGTCAGTGGCAGGCCGTTGCGCCTTAGCCTATGCCGATCTCCGGCATTCCACGAATATGACTATTTCAGTTCCATTGCTTAGTAAATACAGTGCGAGTGTCGCCTACCCCTTTCGCCTATATATATACGATATATTTATATATCTATATATTATATATTATATATATATTTTATTATATATCGTAGCACCCAAAAATATATCCCTGTCCGTTCTTTCCAGCGCGGTGACTTTCTTCCGCTTGAACCAGAGAGCACTGCGTCTCGTCTTGCATACATTAGCGATAAACGATCATTCGCGGTAACAACTCTCTCTCTCGCGACCCGATTTACTCTATGCAAACTTGGGCTACATTTTCCTAGGTTGACATAATTGGTTCTTCGTACAGAGATTGGCGCAATTGCCGTTATCTGTAAAGTTACTGAGCTCACCTGCACTCCGCACCTCTCTCATCTCGGCACCATAGCCTCCTCCTCTCTCTCAACTCCTCTCCGTATAAACGTTATCGGTATAGTTGTTAGCGGATTTTGTTGCCCTGCCAGCATATATTGTGCATGTTATTTATCAGAAAACGTGTATTTATGGTGTCCTAAAATTAATGTCACATTGGCTATCTGAGATATGACAAACATTAGCGGATGGTGTGTTTCAATGCGATATTTTAGCATGGGTGCCTAATGTTTTTAGAACAGCTTGCATGTAATGTATGGTCAAAGTTTACTATACACGTACTGTTATCAACGTCGTACGATTCAGGACGCGCATCCAAACGCACTGCGCCACACACGCTACGCGCACACATCACACACACACACGCGCCCACACACACATCACCACGCGCGCACACACACCACACACACACACACACACCACACGTTACGGCACGTTACGCACGACCAATACGCATCGCACGCACGCACGCACGCACGCACTAACACACACGCGCACACACACATCACACCATCACACGCACGCACGCACGGACGCACGGCCTGCGCACACACACATGCACGCCGCAGCACGCACGCACACACCACACACACGACACACACAGCACACCACAGCGCGCCGCCACACACACACCCGCAGGAGCACGCAAAAACACACACACCACGCACACACGCCACGCAACGCACGCACGCACGCGCACGCTACGCCACGCCACGCGCAGGCGCGCACACACACACACACACACACCGTACGCACGCACGCACGCACGCACGCGCACGCAGCGCACGCACAACAACACAAAAAACCACACACACACACACAGGCTTCTGGTGTATCGAATTGATAGGTATTGGTAATATAGTAGTCAGACCATTCTGTATTCTAGTGACTATACCTCCCCGGAAAAAACGTGAAAGGATGACAATGTTCATTGTGTCGCACAAAAAACACAATACGCTCTCATCACCACGTTGTAGGGATTAAGTTAAGTCACGCATATAATCCAGATAATATATATAGTATATATATATATAATAGTATATAATGTGCTCTTATTTATTGTGTCGTTCGTGTGTGTCCTCTTATGTTGTGTATGTGTGTCGCCGCTATCGGTGCTGGTGTATGTGTGTGTGCTGTGTGTGCGTACTCGGCCCTACGCTTGTGTGTGCTTGTCGTGTATGTGTGTGCGGTAATTCGATTTTCTGTGCCTGTTGTGTGTTCCATGCTGTGGTGGCCTGCTGTGCGTGGTTCTCGGTGTTTTGTGCCGCGTGTGTGGTGTTGTGTGGTGGGCTGCGTCTATCTGTGTGTGTTTGACTGCCTGTCGTGTGTGTTTTGTGTGGCGCGTGTATAATGTTGTGTGCGCTGTTTAGTACTTGTGTGTATTGCTGTTGTGCGTTCGTTTGTGTAAGTTGTTTGGTGGGTGTGTCGTGTGTGCGTGTGGACTGTCGCTATGGTCTATCTGTCTTGCTTGTGTGTGTGTTCTATATATATATATATAATATTATATATGTATATATTAGCGTGGTTATAAGCTATCTAGTGAACGCATCTGTGTTTCTTGCATTGACCGACGCGGAATTCTCGTGTTTGCTTGCGAATGGCAGCCATTGTGATAGCTCGTGCGTCCACTCATGCCTGGCTGCACCCAGACCCACACTGGACTCGCTAAACTTTTGATCGGGCACTGATGCGGCTCTCACCACTGCTGCCCTCAGCGCAAGCGTAGGTAGTGTGTTTGCGTAGACCTGCTTGACCATAAAATTGTAAAGGCCCTAGGCGTTCTAGTCAGAGTTTATTTCAAATAACAGCGACATGAGCAGTGACTGTGCGCGGGGATGACTGTGGTGTGTGCCCGTGTGTGAACGAATGGTGAAAGATTTAGCCCGTAGCAATTACTGCCTTTAGCAGTATTTGCCGTTACATTAAATTATTTATCTATTGCCCTAGGTGTGAATACAACGCATTACAGACTTACGTCTGCTTTGCGTAAATTTGTCTGTTAAGTTATTTGCCGCCAAAAATGAAGACCCACTAATCTCATTGGCGAAGATGTAACATCGCTCTTACGAAAATTTTCGACTCGATCTTTCAAATGTGTCAAGTGCGTGAATGTGTGACGGAATATTTTTTAACAAAAAGTGGTTGCTCAACTTTACCACTTAAATAAAGTTTATGTAATAGATGTGCCAGCCAATACCAGAAAATTGGGCAGTGTTATTGGTGTCGGCGTACATTAATTACCACTCTGCATTAGGCATTTCGATGCCTTTTTTTTTGTTTAGGACATGCCTTTATTTATTAAATGGCGTCGTGTCGTGGTTCCTGCAATCAGTCCTGCTCTGCATCGTATTATATCACTACCAGTTCGCATTAACTTGGTGGTGGCCTCATTTTGGCCTCCAGTACAGAGCCGAAAACACTCAAATTCCAGATGCAGTGATTTACTCGCGCGCGGCCGCCCCGAGCGGAACGAAGTATAGCAGCTGATAACAGCTTGCCCTCCCCAGTGGCTTCATCTGCCCTCCCAGCGTATTCTATAATGATACAAAGCTTTATCTTAAAATAAAGCTACCGTACATAAACATGCTTAGCCAACATTACTAGTCATCTTTCTAGTCTTTTCTCACGGAACATAATATCGTTAAGAATGGATGAGATAGATGTAATCACACAATCGACGATTCTCGCATGGGCAGGCAAAAGATACTGAAGGAAAGAAGGCTTCTCAAAGATCGCAGCCACTGGTGTTTTGAGGGAGCACGCAGTTGATCAGCGCGGGCGCGCTGTGCCACACAGCTGCGATGCTTGAACATGATGCTGTGCAAGAGTACGATGTGTATTCAACGTCGTCAAAACTCTTCATTTTTACAGATTGCCTAAAATGTGTCGGTTTAATCGTGTGATGGTTAACCACAGTTAATCACAGTTTGCCTAAAGCTATGCACCGCACGTGGCCTGAACACACGTCGTGCTACCGAAATCTCGGTTGGTTTTATTTCAAATTGTGGTGACTTTGTATTTTCCTAAAATATCTGATGGGTTAGTTGGATAACTCATGAAATACTTGCATGAATGGCAGGGACGGAACAAGGATTATCATGTATGACCGACACAGATGTCTCGGTATATGGCTTCGCGCCAAATTTCTGTGGCCGAACAAACACATAAATATTTAATTATAAGTGTGTGCGTGCTCTGGTATTCACTGGGACACACAAGTCAAGTATCTATTATTAAAACCATATTTTAGAGAAAATATTAATATAATTTTTAAAAGAATTATGTATAAATAAAATTTCATGATAATTATTAATAATATACGGTGCTTATTAACAGTGTAATATTAAAAATATTACTGAATTAAAAAAAAATTGTATGTTAAAATAATAAAAGCTAAATTATAATGGCCTATGATGGTGGGTTGACTCTTACTCACCGTCGCCGCGTTGCGTTTTCCGGCTGCTTCCCAGCGTCGAGAAAATCTTCTTGAAGCTGGCAGTGACCGCCTTTCAAGCCTCATGCTGCCCTCTGATGCTGGCTGAGTTTTGAGGACGACGTGCGACGCTAGCCCTGGCTGGAGCCCGCCCATCATCGCAGATCGTAACGGACGCACGAGAGCATGCATCGAGAAGGTTCAAGGAGGTAGGAAAAACGCAGAGGCATTTTCGCCATGTTGATGAGGTCGGCGGCTGTCTCTGACTATGGACCAACTACAGATTGAGCTTTACTGGTACCTATACTGTGTAACGCTAACCCTAAGCTCTCATCATATATCATTTATTTTTAGTCATCTCATAGTTATATAGCCCTCCATCAATGTCTATCATTTCCTAATCTTCATATAGGCTGTGACTTAGGCCATACAGGCGATATATGGCTGCTGCCCGGCAACTCTTATGCGTATATGCTTGACGTGCCCACTGCTGCTGAGAATGGTTGTGGCCAGCCTTGGTTTAGAGTGGATTAGGCCCTATCCAAGCTGTCACGCCGTCTTTGCGATGCTTGCCCGCGAGTTTTTCTACGTAGTACGCGGTTTGATTTTTTACATCTATTGGCTGACAACACCCTTGCACTTTATTCCATGCGAGAGTGGAACTTATGGATATACGGTGGTTGTTATTTCTTCTTCTTTTACTTCCTTATTTTATAAACAAAGGTCCGCCCATTGTTTCGTGGTCAGGCTCTCATTGGGCACCATAGCATAGGACACAATATGGTTTGTCATTTGACACCCCCCCACGTTCTCAGTCTTAGCTCATACTCTTAGTTTCCTGCCATTGGACGTTAGCTTTCCCAGATGTCGAATATAAAATACGTTTTAGGTCCGAGTGCAAATGTGTTATTATGCAATGATGCTGACAGGGATATGGACTTTTTGCATCCGCCTGCAGTAGGATGAGTGCCATACTTGCTTCCTCTTTACTTTCCACTGTTTTTCAAAAACTGCCGGACAATGTTCACAGCAGTAAACTACCGTGCTGCACCTATAGTTGCCTTTCCATGTCATTCAGGCGGCGTAGCAGTATGTAGCACACTGTAGCCTGGGCCTACACTTTTTTTGGCCAAAGTTTTCTTTTTTTGTTTTGATAAGACACTCGAGTAATTTCAAATCCATAAGCTTGCGCTAGTGGACGAGCTTTAAGCAGTCTAGATCAGGTGAAAATCTATTGAAATAAACGTAGCAAGCAATACCCCTAAATTAGGTGACTATTCCTTCTGTCATCTAGGCTGTCATTTTCTATCGCCGCAAACGCGCGTTTCATTTTCAACATTTCTACCCGCCGTCAAAACGTACGTTGAGGATCCGATCTTGTCAGAAGTTTTTATTAGCTCATCTGACATAGTCAGATCGCCAGCTTTGCGTTAGAGATCGCTTGATTCGTCCGTCCGTGCGTCCCGTCCGTCCGTTCGAAAAGTCCGTCGTGCGTCAACAGTTGGGCACAAATCTTAAGCTCGCCCGGCCCTTTCGACAGTCACGCGTCACGATATACGGCACATTGGGAGGGCGATCGCTTCAAAACGAGTCTGGGCTGTCGAAGCTGTGGTCAAAGCGTGCCAAAGGTCAACAGAGGTGTAAAAGGAAGGGCGGAACATTCACTCCTTAAACTTAAGGCTATAGGGAGGAAATGCAGAACATTGCGGCCACAAATCTACAAACGGCTCGACCTAGGCTCGCTGATAGCTCGGGTGTATAGCCATCATCTGGTAGGAAAAGCCATCCACTGTGCCGAAATTGCGAGTTTCACAGTGCAAAGCGTTCAATGCGGCGGCACAGGGCCAGATTTTTAAGACATTTTCTGCAGGACATGGTTCTGAGCGCCGAGCGATTGTAAAAACTTTGTTTGTTTCAAGCGTGCCGTGACCTAGCATTTTTATGGCCGCTTATAATATGAAAGGCACCATGAAATTGTGCCCGTTCTGCTGACATTGCGAATGTGGTCAGGTGAGTGTCGGGATAAACCCTTTTGACCTCAAGAGGCAAAGCGGTTAAACATGGATTTGTTGACCTGTTAACAATAAGGAGTGGAAGCTTGCTGTTTGCCCTAATTAGAAGCCCCTCCCCCCCCCTCCCCCTTCCCCCTCCCCCACCTCCTCGCCCCACCCTTCCCCCACCCCCTTCTCCCCTACTGCGCCTCCCCCTCCCCCTACCTCAAGAGGAGGCGCCTTAAACATGGCATTTGCTTGCGACTGGCTCTGTTAGAAAGAATTGGATTGAACTGCGGGTTTGCTAGTAGAATCTATTACATTGCCTGGCATGTAATGTATGGCGCTTACCAATGTCACAGTGACAATTTCAAAAGCTAAATTGCGTTAAAGAAGGTGGTATATTCCTTAAATCGCTATAATTTCTATGTCATTCTGCTACTTCAGCTATGTTATCATGTCACGGTATGCCACTGCAGTGGCTGCTGCATGTGTTTGGGGCAGTTTTTGCCTGCATTAATTGCGTTTACAACGGGTGGCCCAGCTCTCTTAATTTGCAATTTGCAGCCTGTTAGGCTTGCCGTACGCGTAAATGATGAGTGCTTACCTAGATTACGTCTTGCCAATAGTTGTTGCTACTACGAATGATGCGGAGCTCTCCATCTTTAATCTGAAGACACTTCAACGCTTACAACGCCATCTCTGTGGCAACTTTCATAACGCCATTCCACAACGAACATTCTTTTGCAGCAAGGTTCCTGAATACCATCTCTGTCGCATTCAGCTATTTCGCGTTACGCTCCGGGTTGTCTGTGGCGCGTTGGGTGAGAGTGCGGTGCTGTGTGTACATTGTGGACACGCGCCCTGCGGCGCGTGCTGTGTATGTGCTGTTGCCGTGCGAGCGTGTATGTGAACACCATTTGGCGCACTACAGGGGCTTTACTAGAATCCCACCTACTCACACAGTGAGTCACCGCAGTAGCACGTTAGATGAGCGCTGTCGCTATCCGACGCACTTTGTTTAACAATCTTTAACTCGTTCGTAGATCACTATTTTAACTCCCGGTCCTGTTCGTTGTTTTGGCGTTTAAAAGTGGATATTAATGAGTGTCTCAATTAGCCAAGAGGCCGCCAGGGAAACCAGACATGAACACTCTGGAAGCCGGCCCGTTTCCGCACCCGCATCTTGCGGGCGGTTTGTAAACCCAAAAATTATTCTTGTACTTGCTCCGCTTCCAGATCTGCGAACTGTACGTGTGCCGCTCGTACCGCGCGTCTCGAGATAAAGCTGCGTCGTTGCCTATCAGACAGTTTGAATAATTTCCTGGCTACGCGTCCCACTGTCACTACCCATCGAAATTTTCGTGCTGTTCGTGGCTACGTGGCGTGCACGTGCATCGTTCGCGGTGCGTGTGTGGGCCGCGTGTTTGTATGAATGTTTTTTCCCGTGCCTGCGTATAAAGGCTTTGATGAGGCGTATACTACATCAATACAAGCTACGGTCCTTAACCGATTCTGCCATACGCCTATTAGACCGTACTATGCACTCCAGACCCTTGTACCCTTGTCCCTACTATAACGCGATACCGCCCTTACTATACCGCTATCTTGTGCCTCCTAATCTTGCATTCTACACACACACTTGTCCCTACGACCCCACCGCGACGAATCATAGATTTCAAACATTCCGCGCTTGACCTTGTCCGTGATTCATCCCCATTTCACATTTCAAACGTTGTACGCGCGCAGGTGTCAGATAACTATTACTCATGGAGGAAGTTATATCACGGAACCAGGTGGTACTAGCTATATTTACCTGTGTTATTTCATTACACCACACAAATAAATACACGAGAGCATTTCAATTCACTGATCGGACCAAACACACACACACACACACACACCACACCACAACCACACACACACTACCTACAACCATCATACACACACACCACAAAAACACACACACCAGTTCGACATACAACACAGATACACATCACACTGCGCCACACACACCACAACAACACACTCGCGCTGGACCGGGGATACCTCCTTTGAGAGGAAAAATTAAACGTTTACCTTTGTCCCCCCTGCCAAACTTTGTGCTGGCCCAACTTTGCGCAAACAAGGCAACAATTGCCGTGCTTTAACGAGTATAAACACTAAGGGGGCGAAATAAAGATTGCTAAGATCTACCATGATGTGTGAAGTAACAACTGCTTAGGGGGGGCCTAGTAGTTATGGGCTTCGAGCCCAAGTTTCAGTGCGTATCACGCGGGCAGTCGGCGTGATGATGAAGCTGACGATGCCCGTTGTGCCGAAACGAAACTTATTCTTAACAGTAGTCATAAGCATTAACTTTTGCCTCATAGACCGTAGACAGAACAGCGGTGTAAGTTACAGTTGTTTCCTCGGGTCTATTGGTTGGCACGGTGGACAAAATCAAGAATACATGCTACATATTTATGGTCACCATAAATCAGTATTTATGGTCGACCATAAGAGTCGACCAGATGGGCAAGCGAGGGATTATATGGCCCGGATATAACTCGAAGCCAATCCAATCAAGGAATTGATGTCCACCATAAATACTTCCGTCCCCGCATTGACGCCGTCTAGACGCATCTGGTCTGGCGGTTCGCTCTTTGATACAATGTAATGCATGTAATGCTAGCCGCTTGCAATTGCATTCTATGCGCCTGCCCGCCGCTGCAGATTTTCACGTCTGGCTCAGACTTTGGGTTCGGCGGCGCGGGGGGCCGAACTGTGGTCGGCAGAGCGTGTACATTGGGCGTGTAGCACGACCCGGGGGGAGCGGTGGCGGAGGCGGCAGTACCAGGTCCAAATACATCGTATCGCACACTTGCTAAAACGGGGACGGCACAGTTATTGGTTATGGTGGACATAATACTTCTTTTTGATTGTTGGCTTGATCGTATATTGGGGAGAGAGAGCGCGCGAGAGAGAGAGAGAGAGAGAGAGAGCGACGTTGGTATAACAACGACGGTATTATGTGCATGCGTGTACATGTATGTATAACGACTACAGGGGAATGCACCGTGGTGGACAGAGAGGGGCAACGGCCATCATATCACGCGAGCTGCTGCTGCTGCTGCTGCTGACTGACACACGAACTCATCCTCATGTCCATTACTTACTTATACGCACGCACTTACTCACTTTCACTGATGGTCGTGGTGCTGATGGTTAGAGCTGCTGCTGCTGGCTGACACACGAACTCATCATTATGAGTGTATATATGGTGTATAGGGTCGTGAGCGTTGGGGGGGGGGGCACGCTAATGTAACTCACCTATCATCACCATTACTTACTTATAGGCCCACTTTTAGGCCTTACTTTTAGGCCCATTACTTACTTATAGGCCTACTCATGCACTTACTTACTTTCACTGATGGTCGTGATGCTGATGGTTAGAGCTGCTGTTTACTGCGTGTGTCTGGCTAGTTGATGAGTTAGTACTCTAGCCTTGCTGTCTGTGTCCGCGGTGTCTCTGACCCCCTAGCTCTTGCTCTTCTATGCTCATCGCTGCTTGTTAGCGTTTTCCTTTCTCTTTCGCTGTTTGTCTGTGTGTGTGTGTGTGTGTGTGTGTGTGTGTGTGTGTGTGTGTGTG
>NW_014580248.1:1813-2513 GCF_000485595.1 Priapulus caudatus | reverse complement strand
AGCGAGAGAGCGCGCGCGAGAGAGAGAGCGAGCGAGAGAGAGAGAGAGAGAGAGAGAGAGAGAGAGAGAGAGAGAGAGAGAGAGAGAGAGAGACGTATGGAGGGTGTGTGTATATAGCGTGCTGCGTATAACTTCCGTGTATATCTATACTATTATTTTTTAATTGATAACTATTAGTGTTGACGGCAACAAGTCGCAGAAAATGTTTGCTGTGAATAGAGAATAAATATGTAGTGGCGACAGGCTATATATATATATATATATATACTGTTACAGCTGGCCCAAGTTCTACTAATATAGCTCTAACATTTACCAGCCAGTGGTAACAGTTGTGATGCAAGGGAATTTAAATTACAACATATACTTATAGAAAACTTTTTTTGTAAAAGGTTAACGTTAATACGTAAGTGCAGAAATTTCCTGCTATAAATACTTTGGCTAGCTATCGAACAAAAACGCATAGATAGTAATTATTATTACTAAAACAATTATAATTATGATGATCCGTAACATCGCAACACTCGGTAAGCCATTAATTCGAGTTTACTTTGTCAATTGCACTATACTATATTTACAAAGCTTCAAGCTTTTTACTTTGTTAGGTTCGATGGACAGGAAATGATAATATTGAAATGTTACGGCAACTTTAATTACGTGTAAACATACATGTACTATAAATATTTTATATATGTAATATATA
>NW_014580248.1:0-856 GCF_000485595.1 Priapulus caudatus | reverse complement strand
TTATAATAATATTAATATAACAATGTTATTATATATATATTTATTTAATATATATTGTTATAGTTCAGTGGTCACACAGCGTCGCACGCCGCCTGCTCCGTCGTCGCTCGTAGTGTGTTTTCGCGCCGACAGATGGTGCTGCGCTCATGGGACGCGCGTGTCTGTGACCCGGGTGTTGCTGGCAGTGTTGCTGCTGCTTGATTCTTGTCTCCTGGCTTGCACGCCAGGACAGCCACGAAACAACTGCGTGTACGCTTGCCGATACCTGACGTTGTGGAACGCGTAGATGTACGGATTGATGACCGACGACGCCCATGCCAACACTGACGTTATCACGTGCACTGGCGGCACCTGCAGGAGAGAATCGTAACCATTAGTACACAATGTAAATTGCGGCTTCGTCCGGCAGGCGAAGAGTGACGTCATTAATTCGTCTGCCTCTGTCGGACACTGCATGCAGCCAGTGTGTGAGACGAGGGGGTAGGGGGGGGGGGGTAGAAAAGGTCCCTATTGCTGATACGCGTGCTCGTATACTCACTGCCAGTGCTCTCCATATACCTGACATCTGCCTCTCTGCCTCTCTCTCTCTCTCTATCTCCTCTTCCCTCTCCTCTCTCTCTCGCTCTCTCGTCTCTTTCTCTCTCTCTCTCTCTCCCTCTCCTCTCTCTCTCGTCTCTCATCATCTCTCATCTTCTCTCTCTCTTCTCTCTCCTCGCTCTCGTTCCTCTCTCTCTCTCTCTCCATCCCTCTCTCATCTCCTCCTCTCTACTCGCTCGTGCCCCTCTCTCCCTTATATACATACTGTCCCTACTATCATCTCTCTCTTCTCACATCTCTTTTTCTTTCTCTCTCTCCA
>NW_014580247.1:14879-19108 GCF_000485595.1 Priapulus caudatus | reverse complement strand
ATATGGACTTTGCGTGACCTATATACACGACACCGGCAACGAGCGCAGCTAGACAGCTCACAAGTACATTCAACCAGCGTCTACTGCAAACGAGACGGAGGAGAATAAATTCTACTGTATTGTAAAAGTTTAAACGGCATTATTTCAGATGTCAGAGATCATTTAATTGCTTGGGTAGCAGCAGCTTGTGCACTGATGAGCACTAGTTACCATCTTACGAACAGACATGTAGATATAATTGCGTATTAATTGTATTTCTGTTGGCTGTAGAGTGGATGTAATGTTTGTTTCCAAAGTTTAATAGAAAAAATCCACGCGCCAAACTAACTAGTTGTGATTAGACACAGCAGAAATAAGTCTACAGGTCTTCCTAGACCACAAAATTATGATATATACATGAGAAATGATGAGCGAGGGAGTAATATAGAAACGAGAATTAGATGCCACGAACGCACGTAACTCATGGAGAGAGGGTGATAAAGTTAAAAAGGGAGAGAGAAATATATATATATATATATAGAAGGAGAGAGAAAGATAGAGAGAGAGACACACACACAGAGGGAGAGGGGGGAGGAGGAGAGGGAGGGAGAGAGAGAGAGAGAGAGAGAGAGAGAGAGAGAGAGAGAGAGAGAGAGAGGAAGGATAAAAGCGAGACAGAGAGCGAGAGAGAGAGCGAGAAAGACAGAGAGATCGAGAGAGAGAAAGAAAGAGAGAGAGAGAGAGAGAAGAGAGTAGAGAGAGCGAGAAAAGAGAAAGAGATAGAGAGAGAGAGAGGAGATTAGCGAGATGTCGTGGGAAAAACACAAAATAAGGAAAATAATGGTAAATCAAAACGACTGTTTCATACTCGTAATCTCGAGAAGAACAAAAGAAGATTAAACGTCTAACAAATGCCTATTATATAATCCTATGCACATTATATACATCATGCTTTACCAATTGACGATTAACCACAGATTTATCGAATTGTTAGGCGTAGTATGCACAGGGCTGTTTACAATTGACCATCGTACGTCCATCGCCTATATTTTCCAACTCTAGCAAGTTGTAACGCTGTATTTTACTCTATTATTATTGTGCTACCGCTCTGTTTACTAGTAACTAGTTATGTATGATACACCTTCATCGACCGCAACTATGCAAGCACCGTGCGTTCAAGTTGCTATAATACGTATATTATTAAATACAAAACCGATAATTTAGCGAGTATTTCTAATGCAAGTTGAAATTAGGCCACATTTTTAGTAGCGGAAAGGACAACGTTACGGATAGACGACAGAATGTGTAATAAGTGCCGACGTGGACTTGATCGCGTAAGGCAGAGTTAATGCATAACGTGTGTGTGAATATGGATTTGAAGAAATCACATTCAGCTGCAGCATGGCTGTAGACAGAAGACGCCCACGACGGATTTCTGTCGTTCTATCGGATCACGTTGTCCTTTCCCTAGCTAAAATGCTGGCTAATTTCAACTTGCATTAGAAATACTCTCTAAATTATCGTTTGTATATTATACTTATTATAGCAACTTGAACGCACGGTGTTGCATAAGTTGCGGCGATGAATGTGTATCATAATAGTACTAGTACCTGTTAGTAAACAGAGGTAGTAGTACAATAATAAATATAATAAAGATACAGGCGTTACAACTGCTAGATTGAAATATAGAGCATGGACGTAACGATGTCAATCTGTACAACAAGCATGTGCATACCAACGCCTCAAAAAATTCGATAAATCTGTGTTAATCGTCAATGGTAAACATGATGTAATATAATGTGCATAGGAGTATCATAATAGTCATATTGTTAGACGTTTAATCTCTTTTGTTCTTCCTGAGATTACGAGTATTAAACCGTCGTTTTGATTACCCCATTATTTTCCTTATATTTGTGTTTTTCCACCGAATCGCCGCCTAACTCCTCTCCTCTCTCTCTCTATCTTCTTTCTCTCTTTCCTCTCTCTCAGTCTCTCTCTCTCTCTTTCTCTCTGCTCTCTCCTCCTCGTCTCTCGCGCCGTCTCTCTCTCTCCTCTCCTCTCCAGCTCTCCTCTCTCTCCCTCTCTCTCTCTCTTGCTCTCTCCCTCTCGCTCTTCTCTCAGTCTCTCTTCTTCTCTTCTCTCTCTCGTCTCTCTCTCTCTCGCAGCTCTCTTCTCTCTCTCTCGTCTCGCTCTCTCCTCTCGCTCCCATCTCTCTCTATTTATTATTGTACTACTAGCTCTGTTTACTATATATTATGATAAACACGATTCATCGCCGCAAACTTATGCAACACCGTGCGTTATTAAGTTGCTATATATAAGTATAAATATCCAAGATAATTTAGAGAGTATTTCTAATTGCAGTTGAAATTTAGCCAGCATTTTAGTAGGGAAAGGGACATTAAGCGCGTATCGATGAGAACGACAGAAATGTGTATTAGAGTTGGCGACGTGACTTGATCCGCGTAACGACAGAGTTAATGGGCATACGCTGTGTGCGAAATATGGATTTGAAGAAATCACATTCATCACTGCAGCATGGCCTGCTAGAAAGACACGCTGAAGACGTACGGATATACGGTAAATATATGTACTTACATACCAGATGCAGTCCAAGTAAGCATAACCACGGCGTATGACTAGTTTGCCCCCTTCTCCGATGGTCCTGCATGCATGAATTAACTCACGATTCACCACCCCAAATGAAACAAGTCTATCTTGAGGAATAAAATCACCACCCTCCGTAACTCGCAGCGCACCTGAGAACATGTTGTCATCGTCGATTACATAATGGCGGTCCACATGCGCGCCACGTAACGGAGGAATACGAACGAGACGAAATCGTTTGAGTCCTCACATGTGTTGTATGTTGAAGCTGTTTGTCTCACTAGCGCAAGAGAAAAAAACGAAAGAGAGAGAAAGTAAGAAAGAGAGCGCGAGAGAAAGAGGAAAGAGGAGAGAGACAGGGAAAAAGAGAGAGAGGAGAGAGAGAGGAAATTAGAGAGAGCGAGAGAAAGAGAAAGAGAAGCGAGAGAGAGAGCGCGCGTATTGGGAACAGAAAGAAAGAGAGAGAAAGAGAGGCGGCCTCGAGAAAGTGAGAGAGAGAGAGAGAAAGCAGGAGAGAGAAAGAGAGTGCGCGTAAGCCCACAGAGAGAGAGAGAGAGAGAGAGAGAGCGAGAGAAAAAAAGAGAGAAAGCGCGAAAGAGTGGACCGATAAGAGAGCGGAGAGAGCCGAAGAAAAAGAGAGAGAGACGAGCGTAAAGGACACACACAGAGAATGAGAGAGGAGCAGGAGAAAGAGAGAGAGAAGAGAGAGAGGGAGAGAGCGAGAGAGAAAGAGCGCAAAGAGGAAGATCAAGAGAGGAGAGAGGGGGAAGAGACAGAAAGAGAGAGCAGAGAAAAGGAGCAGACGACGAGCGAGAGAAAAAAAGAGAGAGAGAGCGAGAGAAAAAAAGAGAGAAAATGAGCGCGAAACGAGTGTGACAGAAAGAGAAAGAGAGCGAGGAAAAAACAGAGAACGAAGAGAGAGAGAGGCGAGAGACACAGAGAGAGAGAGAGAGAGACAGAGAAAGAGAGAGAGAGAGAGAGAGAGAGAGGGAGAGGGAGGAGAGAGAGAGAGAGAAAGACGAAGAGAGAGAAAGCAAGAAAGAGAGAGAGGAAGAGAGCGCTAAAGAAAGAAAGAAATGAGAGATGAGAGTAGAGGCAAATAAAGGCGAGAGGTGAGAACAGAACGAGATAGAAAGAGGGAGAGAGAGAAGAGCGAGAAAAAGAAGAAGAGAGAGAGAGAGAGCGGCCCACGAAGAAGAGAGAGAGAGAGAGAGAGAGAGAGCGCGAGACAACTAATACGGATANAATTATATCTACATGTCTGTTCGTAAGATGGTAACTAGTGCTCATCAGTGCACAAGCTGCTGCTACCCAAGCAATTAAATGATCTCTGACATCTGAAATAATGCCGTTTAAACTTTTACAATACAGTAGAATTTATTCTCCTCCGTCTCGTTTGCAGTAGACGCTGGTTGAATGTACTTGTGAGCTGTCGAGCTGCGCTCGTTGCTGGCAGCTGGTGTCGTGTATATAGGTCACGCAAAGTCCATATGGTGCTCTCACTCACATCCGCGCTCTCAGACGTATATACTCTGTGTTAAAGGCATAATTCGACCATCGATTATGCAAAGTTGACGAATGCTACAGTAACTGGAACCTTGTGTAGTTAATAAGTACATTACCTTATAGCCAAACGCGTATTA